>NC_057800.1:441680291-441840034 GCF_018294505.1 Triticum aestivum | reverse complement strand
GTTCATTTCGAAAATCACGTTCCCGAAGGTTTCATTCCGTTTTGACTCCGTTTGATATTCTTATCTTGCAAAACCCTAAAATAGGCAAAAAACAACAATTCTGGGCTGGGCCCCCGCTTAATAGGTTAGTCCCAAAAATAATATAGAAGTGTATAATAAAGCCCAATAATGTTCAAAACAGGATATAATATAGCATGGAACAATAAAAAATTATAGATACGTTGGAGACGTATCAGCCCCCTACCTGGCGCACCAAAGACGTCGGTGGAAACGACACCTATGGAATCGCTGGGATCCCTTCGACGGTTAGCGGGCGCGGGGTTGTGCAAAGAGCGGGTCTGGCGGTTAGCACAAGGATCATTTACCCAGGTTCGGGCCACGGAGACGCATAAAACCTAGTCCTGCTTTGACATATATTTGAGTGTTCTTGAGTTCTTGAACTAGCTACGGTGTGTGTCTAGTTCCAAAGATCCGAATCCCTCTCTAGTATGCATCGGGCCTCCTTTTATAGCGAAAAAGGGGTCGCCATAGTGGCACACAGGAGGTGGAAAGGTGTATAGTGGCTGAGTCTATCCTCTGGCACCATCGGACAAACACATTTAATGCACTGTCTCGTGCCCCTCTTGCTTTATCAGGGACGAAAAGGAAGCTTGTCCTAGCTGTTGCCGCCTCGCCTGGCCCCGACGCGCGTCTGAGCTGACGATGCGTTGTAGCGCCACGTTGGCTGGCTGCTGGGCCGGCATGGTGGCGGAGTCTTCACGAAGATCTGCATGCCACCATGCCGGTGCTTGCTGAGTCGGTGTGGAGTCCGCACGCTGCCACACAGATGCCTGCCTAGCTGGTTGAGCTAGCAGCTATATGGGAGCAGTGGTGGAGTCTTGGCATATGTGGGCCTGGCTGCGGCCCCACAGATGCCCTCGGCAAGGGTCTTGCCGGGGGCCCGGCAAGGGTCTTGACGTGGCACCGCAGTCATCCCCGGCAAGGATCTTGTCGGGGGTCTCGTGGATTTCCTTGGCAAGGATCTTGCCAAGGATCGTCGTCTTCTGGTCCTCATCTAATCTTGTGTATTTATGATCTCCACAAAGATCTGCATGCTACCATGGAGGTGCCTCCCGAGCCTTTGTTCCGATGTGGGTGATGGCGTTGGAACCCCTTGGCTCAAGGGCGGCGCGTTCTGCTGGCATTGGGCAAGTTGCCCCGGCAAGGGTCTTCCCGGAGCTGCGGAGGCCGCCCCGACAAGGGTCTTGAAGGAAATATGCCCTAGAGGCAATAATAAAGTTATTATTTATTTCCTTATATCATGATAAATGTTTATTATTCATGCTAGAATTGTATTAACCGGAAACATAATACTTGTGTGAATACATAGACAAACAGAGTGTCACTAGTATGCCTCTACTTAACTAGCTCGTTGATCGGAGATGGTTATGTTTCCTAGCCATTGACATGAGTTGTCATTTGATTAACGGGATCACATCATTAGGAGAATGATGTGATTGACTTGACCCATTCCGTTAGCTTAGCACTCGATCGTTTAGTGTGTTGCTATTGCTTTCTTCATGACTTATACATGTTCCTATGACTATGAGATTATGCAACTCCTGTTTACCAGAGGAACACTTTGTGTGCTACCAAACGTCACAACGTAACTGGGTGATTATAAAGGTGTGATACGTCTCCAACGTATCTATAATTTTTGATTGCTCCATGCTATATTATCTATTGTTTTGGACATCATTGGGCTTTATTATCCACTTTTATATTATTTTTGGGACTAACCTATTAACCGGAGGTCCAACCCAGAATTGCTGTTTTTTTGCCTGTTTTAGGGTTTCGAAGAAAAGGAATATCAAAGGGAGTCCAAACGGAATGAAACTTTCGGGAACGTGATTTTATCAACGAACAAGACCCAGGAGACTTGGACCCTACGTCAAGACACAAAAGAGGAAGCCACGAGGTAGGGGGGCGCGCCTACCCCCACCAGGCACGCCCTCCACCCTCGTGGGCCCCCTGTTGCTCCACCGACGTACTCATTCCTCCTATATATATACCTATGTACCCCCAAACGATCAGATACGGAGCCAAAACCCTAATTCCACCACCGCAACTTTCTATCCACGAGATCCCATCTTGGGGCCTATTCCGGAGCTCCGCCGGAGGGGGCATCAATCACGGAGGGCTTCTACATCAACACCATAGCCCCCTGATGAAGTGTGAGTAGTTTACTTCAGACCTACGGGTCCATAGTAATTAGCTAGATGGCTTCTTCTCTCTTTTTGGATCTCAATACAAAGTTCTCCCCCTCTCTTGTGGAGATCTATTCGATGTAATCTTGTTTTTGAGGTGTGTTTGTTGAGATCGATGAATTGTGGGTTTATGATCAAGTCTATCTATGAACAATATTTGAATCTTCTCTGAATTTGTTTATGTATGATTGGTTATCTTTGCAAGTCTCTTCGAATTATCAGTTTGTTTTGGCCTACTAGATTGATCTTTCTTGCAATGGAGAAGTGCTTAGCTTTGGGTTCAATCTTGTGGTGTCCTTTCCCAGTGACAGTAGGAGCAGCAAGGCACGTATTGTATTGTTGCCATCGAGGATGACAAGATGGGGTTTTCATCATATTGCATGAGTTTATCCATCTACATCATGTCATCTTGCTTAAGGCATTACTCTATTTTCATTAACTTAATACTCTAGATGCATGCTGGATAGTGGTCGATGAGTGGAGTAATAGTAGTAGATGTAGGCAGGAGTCGGTCTACTTGTCTTGGAAGTGATGCCTATATACATGATCATACCTAGATATTCTCATAACTGTGCTCAATTCTGTCAATTGTTCAACAGTAATTTGTTCACCCACCGTAGAATACTTATGCTCTTGAGAGAAGCCACTAGTGAAACCTATGGCCTCAAGGTCTATCTTCATCATATTAATCTACCAATACTTAGTTATTTCCTTTTGCTTTTACTTTGCTTTTATTTTACTTTGCATCTTTATCATAAAAATACAAAAAATATCATCTTATCATATCTATCAGATCTCACTCTTGTAAGTGGCTGAGTAGGGATTGACAAGCCCTATTTGTGTTGGTTGCGAGGATTTATTTGTTTTGTGCAGGTACGAGGGACTCACGCGTAGCCTCCTACTAGATTGATACCTTGGTTCTCAAAAACTGAGGGAAATACTTACGCTACTTTGCTGCATCATCCCTTCCTCTTCGGGGAAAACCAACGCAGTGCTCAAGAGGTAGCAAGAAGGATTTCTGTTGCCGTTGCCGGGGAGGTCTACGCAAAAGTCAATATACCAAGTACCCATCACATACCCTTATCTCCCGCATTACATTATTTTCCATTTGCCTCTCATTTTCCTCTCCCCCACTTCACCCTTGCCGTTTTATTCGCCTCTCTCTCTCTATCCTCCCTCTCTTTCTCTATTCGCCTATTTTTGCCCACTTGCTTTTTGTTTGCTTGTGTGTTAGTTTGCTTGCTTGTCACGATGGCTCAAGATAACACTAAATTGTGTGACTTTACCAATACCAACAATAATGATTTTATTAGCACTCCGATTGCTCCTCTTACCGATGCTGAATCTTGTGAAATTAATGCTGCTTTGCTGAATCTTGTCATGAAAGATCCGTTTTCCGGCCTTCCTAGTGAAGATGCCACTACCCATCTTAATAGCTTCGTTGATTTGTGTGATATGCAAAAGAAGAAATATGTCGATAATGATATTGTTAAATTGAAGCTATTTCCTTTTTCGCTTAGAGATCATGCTAAAGCTTGGTTTTCGTCTTTGCCTAAAAATTGTATTGATTCATGGAACAAGTGCAAAGATGCTTTTATCTCTAAGTATTTTCCTCCCGCTAAGATCATCTCTCTTAGAAACGATATTATGAATTTTAAGCAACTTGATCATGAACATGTTGCACAAGCTTGGGAGAGAATGAAATTAATGATACGTAATTGCCCCACTCATGGTTTGAATTTGTGGATGATTATTCAAAAAATTTATGCCTGATTGAATTTTGCTTCTAGAAATATTTTAGATTCGGCTGCGGGAGGAACTTTTATGGAAATCACTTTAGGAGAAGCTACTAAACTCCTAGATAATATTATGGTTAATTATTCTCAATGGCATACCGAAAGATCTACTAATAAAAAGGTGCATGCGATAGAAGAAATTAATGTTTTGAGTGGAAAGATGGATGAACTTATGAAACTATTTGCTAGTAAAAGTGTTTCTTCTGATCCTAATAATATGCCCTTGTCTACTTTGATTGAGAATAATAATGAATCTATGGATGTGAATTTTGTTGGCAGGAACAATTTTGGTAACAATGCGTATAGAGGAAATTTTAATCCTAGGCCTTATCCTAGTAATCCCTCTAATAATTATGGTAATTCCTAAAACAATTCTTATGGAAATTATAATAAGATGCACTCTGATTTTGAATCTAATATTAAAGAATTTATTACTTCGCAAAAGAATTTCAATGCTTTGATTGAAGAAAAATTGCTTAAGATTGATGAGTTGGCTAGGAACGTTGATAGAATTGCTCTTGATGTTGATTCTTTGTAACTTAGATCTATTCCACCTAAGAATGATATCAATGAGTCTCTCAAATCCATGAGAATTTCCATTGATGAGTGCAAAGAAACAACCGCTAGGATGCGTGCTAAGAAAGATGCCTTTATAAAAGCGTGTTCTTCTAGTTGCTATGAAAATAAAGATGAAGATCTAAAAGTTATTGATGTGTCCCCTATTAAATCTTTGTTTTTCAATATTAATCTTGATAATGATGGGACTGAATATGATCCACCTTTACCTAGAAGGCGTTCCAAGAATTCGGAATTTTTTGATCTTGATGCTAAAATTGATAAAAGTGGGATTGAAGAAATTAAAACCCTAGATGTTGCTAAACCCACTATTATGGATTGCAAGGAATTTAACTATGAAAATTGCTCTTTGATTGATTGTATTTCCTTGTTGCAATCCGTGCTAAACTCTCCTCACGCTTATAGTCAAAATAAAGCGTTTACTAAACATATCGTTGATGCCTTGATGCAATCTTATGAAGAAAAACTTGCATTGGAAGTTTCTATCCCTAGAAAACTCTATGATGAGTGGGAACCAAATATTAAAATTAAAATTAAAGATCATGAATGCTATGCTTTATGTGTTTTTGGTGCTAGTGTTTCCACGATTCCAAAGACTTTGTGTGATTTGTTAGGTTTCCGTGATTTTGCTGATTGCTCTCTAAACTTGCACATTGCGGATTCCACTATTAAGAAACCTATGGGAAGAATTAATGATGTTCTTATTGTTGCAAATAGGAATTATGTGCCCATAGATTTTATTTTTCTTGACATAGATTGCAATCCTTCATGTCCTATTATTCTTGGTAGACATTTCCTTAGAACAATTGGTGCAATTATTGATATGAAGGAAGGAAATATTAGATTCCAATTTCCATTAAGGAAAGGCATGGAAAAATTTCCTAGAAAGAAAATTAAATTACCTTATGAATCTATTATGAGAGCCACTTATGGATTGCCTACCAAAAATGGCAATACCTAGATCTATCCTTGCTTGTTATGCCTAGCTAGGGGCGTTAAACGATAGCGCTTGTTGGGAGGTAACCCAATTTTATTTTCATTCCTTGATTTTTGCTGATGTTTAGTAATAAATAATTTATCTAGCCTCTGTTTTGGTTGTGTTTTTTGTGTTTAATTAGTGTTTGTGCCAAGTAGAACCGTTGGGAAGACTTGGGGAAAGTCTTGTTGAACTTGCTGTAAAAAACAGAAACTTTAGCGCTCACGAGAACTGCTGTAATTTTTAGTTGGAAAGTGATATTTAGTTAATTATTTTTGAAGATGATTAATATATAAATTCCTCACGTCCAGCAATTTATTTTAGAATTTTTGGGGTTCCAGATCTTGCGCTAGCTACAGATTACTACTGACTATTCTGTTTTTGACAGATTCTGTTTTTCGTGTGTTGTTTGCTTATTTTGATGAATCTATGGCTAGTAAAATAGTTTATAAACCATAGAGAAGTTGGAATACAGTAGATTTAACACCAATATAAATAAATATTGAGTTCATTACATTACCTTGAAGTGGTCTTTTGTTTTATTTCGCTAACAGAGCTCACGAGATTTTCTACTTTGAGTTTTGTGTTGTGAAGTTTTCAAGTTTTGGGTAAAGATTTGATGGATTATGGAACAAGGAGTGGCAAGAGCCTAATCTTGGGGATGCACATGGCACCCCCAAGATAATCTAAGGACACCTAAAAGCCAAAGCTTGGGGATGCCCTGGAAGGCATCCCCTCTTTCGTCTACTTCTATCGGTAACTTTACTTGGAGCTATATTTTTATTCGCCACATGATATGTGTTTTGCTTGGAGCGTCTTGTATGATTTGAGTCTTTACTTTTTAGTTTACCACAATCATCCTTGCTGTACTCACCTTTTGAGAGAGCCATACATGATTTGGAATTTGTTAGAATACTCTTTGTGCTTCGCTTATATCTTTTGAGTTATATAGTTTTGCTCTAGTACTTCACTTATATCTTTTAGAGCACGGTGGTGGATTTGTTTTATAGAAACTATTGATCTCTCATGGTTCACTTAGATTATTTTGAGAGTCTTAATAGCATGGTAATTTGCTTAAAGTCCTAATATGCTAGGCATTCAAGATTAGTAAAATTTTCTTATGAGTGTTTTGAATACTAAGAGAAGTTTGATGCTTGATGATTGTTTTGAGATATGGAGGTAATAATATCAAAGTCATGCTAGTTGAGTAGTTGTGAAATTGAGAAATGCTTGTGTTGAAGTTTGCAACTCCCGTAGCATGCACGTATGGTAAAGTTATGTAACAAATTTGAAACATGAGGTGTTATTTGATTGTCCTCCTTATGAGTGGCGGTCGGGGACGAGCGATGGTATTTTCCTACCAATCTATCCCCCTAGGAGCATGCGCGTAGTGCCGAGGTTTTTGATGACTTGTAGATTTTTGCAATAAGTATGTGAGTTCTTTATGACTAATGTTGAGTCCATGGATTATATGCACTCTTACCCTTCCATCCTTGCTAGCCTCTTCGGTACCGTGCATTGTCCTTTCTCACATTGAGAGTTGGCGCAAACTTTGCCGGTGCATCCAAACCCCGTGATATAATACGATCTTTCACACATAAAGCTCCTTATATCTTCCTCAAAATAGCCACCATACCTACCTATTACGGCATTTCCATAGCCATTCCGAGATATATTGCCATGCAACTTTCCACCATTCCGTTCATCATGACACATTCATTATTGTCATATTGCTTAGCATGATCATGTAGTTGACATAGTATTTGTGGCAAAGCCACCGTTCATAATTATTTCATACATGTCACTCTTGGTCCATTGCATATCCCGGTACACCTCCGGAGGCATTCATATAGAGTCATCTTTTGTTCTAGCATCGAGGTGTAATCATTGAGATGTAAATAAATACAAGTGTGATGATCATCATTTTCTAGAGCATTGTACCAAGTGAGGAATAAATAAAAAAAGAAAGAGAAAGGCCATAAAAAAGAGAAAGGCCATATAAAAAAAGAGAAGGCCCAAAAAAAGAAAAAAATGAGAGAAAAAGAGAGAAGGGACAATGTTGCTATCCTTTCCACACTTGTGCTTCAAAGTAACACCGTAATCTTCATGATAGAGAGTCTCTTGTTTTGTCACTTTCATGTACTAGTGGGAATTTTCATTATAGAACTTGGCTTGTATATTCCAACAATGGTCCTCCTCAAGTGCCCTAGGTCTTCGTGAGCAAGCAAGTTGGATGCACACCCACTTAGTTTCTTTTGTTGAGCTTTCATACATTTATAGCTATAGTGCATCCGTTGCATGGCAATCCCTACTCCTTGCATTAACATCAATCTGTGGGAATCTCCATAGCCCATTGATTAGCCTCGTTGATGTGAGACTTCCTCTTTTTTTGTCTTCTCCACATAACCCCCCTCATTATATTCTATTCCACCCATTATGCTATGTCCATGGCTCGCGCTCATATATTGCGTGAAATTTTATAGGTTTGAGATTACTAAAGTATGAAACAATTGCTTGGCTTGTCATCGGGGTTGTGCATGATGAGAGCATTCTTGTGTGACGAAAATGAAGCATGACTAAACTATATGATTTTGTAGGGATGAACTTTCTTTGGCCATGTTATTTTGAGAAGACATAATCGCTTTGTTAGTATGCTTGAAGTATTATTATTTTTATGTCAATATGAACTTTTGTCTTGAATCTTTCGGATCTGAATATTCATGCCACAATTAAGAAGAATTACATTAAAATTATGCCAAGTAGCACTCCGCATCAAAAAATTTGTTTTTATCATTTACCTACTCGAGGACGAGCAGGAATTAAGCTTGGGGATGCTTGATACGTCTCCAATGTATCTATAATTTTTGATTGCTCCATGCTATATTATCTATTGTTTTGGACATTATTGGGCTTTATTATCCACTTTTATATTATTTTTGGGACTAACCTATTAACCCGAGGCCCAACCTAGAATTGCTGGTTTTTGCCTGTTTTAGGGTTTCGAAGAAAAGGAATATCAAACAGAGTCCAAACGGAATGAAACCGTTGGGAACGTGATTTTCTCAACGAACAAGACCCAGGAGACTTGGACCCTACATCAAGACACAAAAGAGGAATCCATGAGGTAGGGGGGCGCGCCTACCCCCACCAGGCGCGCCCTCCACCCTCGTGGGCCCCCTGTTGCTCCACCGACGTACTCCTTCCTCCTATATGAACCTACGTACCCCAAACGATCAGATACGGAGCCAAAACCCTAATTCCACCGCCGCAACTTACTGTATCCACGAGATCCCATCTTGGGGCCTGTTTCGGAGCTCTGCCGGAGGGGGCATCAATCATGGAGGGCTTCTACATCAACACCATAGCCCCCCCGATGAAGTGTGAGTAGTTTACTTCAGACCTACGGGTCCATAGTTATTAGCTAGATGGCTTCTTCTATCTTTTTGGATCTCAATACAAAGTTCTCCCCCTCTCTTGTGGAGATCTATTCGATGTAATCTTCTTTTTGTGGTGTGTTTGTTGAGATCGATGAATTGTGGGTTTATGATCAAGTCTATCTATGAACAATATTTGAATCTTCTCTGAATTCTTTTATGTATGATTGGTTATCTTTGCAAGTCTCTTCGAATTATCAGTTTGGTTTGGCCTACTAGATTGATCTTTGTTGCAATGGGAGAAGTGCTTAGCTTTGGGTTCAATCTTGCGGTGTCCTTTCCCAGTGACAGTAGGGGCAGCAAGGCACGTATTGTATTATTGCCATCGAGGATAACAAGATGGGGTTTTCATCATATTGCATGAGTTTATCCCTCTACATCATGTCATCTTGATTAAGGCGTTACTCTGTTTTCATTAACTTAATACTCTAGATGCATGCTGGATAGCGGTCGATGAGTGGAGTAATAGTAGTAGATGCAGGCAGGAGTCGGTCTACTTGTCTCGGACGTGATGCCTATATACATGATCATACCTAGATATTCTCATAACTATTCTCAATTCTGTCAATTGCTCAACAGTAATTTGTTCACCCACCGTAGAATTCTCATGCTCTCGAGAGAAGCCACTAGTGAAACCTATGGCCCCTGGGTCTGTCTTCATCATATTAATCTACCAATACTTAGTTATTTCCTTTTGCTTTTACTTTGCTTTTATTTTACTTTGCATCTTTATCATAAAAATACCAAAAATAATATCTTATCATATCTATCAGATCTCACTCTCGTAAGTGGCCGAGTAGGGATTGCCAACCCCTATTTGCATTGGTTGCGAGGATTTATTTGTTTTGTGTAGGTACGAGGGACTCGCGCGTAGCCTCCTACTAGATTGATACCTTGGTTCTCAAAAATTGAGGGAAATAATTACGCTACTTTGCTGCATCATCCCTTCCTCTTCGGGGAAAACCAACGCAGTGCTCAAGAGGTAGCAAGGTGCTCTACAGGTGTCTCTGATGGTACTTGTTGGGTTGGCGTATTTCGAGATTAGGATTTGTCACTCCGATCGTGGGAGAGGTATCTCTGGGCCTAGTCGGTAATGCACATCACTTAAGCCTTGCAAGCATTGATAGTTGCGGGATGATGTATTACGGATCGAGTAAAGAGACTTGCCGGTAACGAGATTGAACTAGGTATTGAGATACCGACGATCGAATCTCGGGCAAATAACATACCGATGACAAAGGGAACAACATATGTCGTTATGCGGTCTCACCGATATAGATCTTCGTAGAATATGTGGGAGCCAATATGAGCATCCAGGTTCCGCTATTGGTTATTCATCGGAGACGTGTCTCGGTCATGTCTACATAGTTCTCGAATCCGTAGGGTCCGCACGCTTAAAGTTACGATGACAGTTATATTATGAGTTTTGATGTACCGAAGGTTGTTCGGAGTCCCGGATGTGATCATGGACATGATGAGGAGTCTCGAAATGGTCGAGACATGAAGATTGATATATTGGAAGCCTATATTTGGGTATCGGAAGTGTTCCGGGTGAAATCGGGATTTTACCGGAGTACCGAGGGGTTGCCGGAACCCCCCGGGGGCTTAATGGGCCATAGTGGGCCTTAGTGGAGAAGAGGAGAGGCGGCTAGGGCAGGGCCGTGCGCCCCTCCACCTCTAGTCCGAATAGGACAAGGAGAGGGGGGCAGCGCCCCCCTTCCCTTCCTCTCTCCCTCCTCTTTCCCCCTTCTCCTAATCCAACAAGGAAGGGAGGGAGTCCTACTCCCGGTGGCAGTAGGACTCCTCCTGGCGCGCCTCCTCCTAGCTGGCCGCACCTCCCCCCTTGCTCCTTTATATACGGGGCAGGGGGGCACCCTAGAGACACAACAATTGATTTGATCTTTTAGCTGTGTGCGGTGCCCCCCTCCACCATAGTCCACCTCGATAATACTGTAGCGGTGCTTAGGCGAAGCCCTGCATCGGTAGAACATCATCATTGTTACCACGCCGTCGTGCTGACGAAACTCTCCCTCAACACTCGGCTGGATCGGAGTTCGAGGGACGTCATCGAGCTGAACGTGTGCTGAACTCGGAGGTGCCATGCGTTCGGTACTTGATTGGTCGGATCATGAAGACATACGACTACATCAACCGCGTTGTGCTAATGCTTCCGCTTTTAGTCTACGAGGGTACGTAGACACCACTCTCCCCTATTGTTGCTATGCATCACCATGATCTTGCATGTGCGTAGGATTTCTTTTTTGAAATTACTACGTTCCCCAACAATGGCATCCGAGCCTGGTTTTATGCGTAGATGTCATATGCACGAGTAGAACACAAGTGAGTTGTGGGCGATATAAGTCATACTGCTTACCAGCATGTCATACTTTGGTTCGACGGTATTGTTGGATGAAGCGGTCTGGACCGACATTACGCGTACGCTTATGCGAGACTGGTTCTACCGACGTGCTTTGCACACAGGTGGCTGGCGGGTGTCAATTTGTCCAACTTTAGTTGAACGGAGTGTAGCTACGCTCGGTCCTTGCAAAGGTTAAAACAACACCAACTTGACAAACTATCGTTGTGGTTTTGATGCGTAGGTAAGAACGGTTCTTGCTCAGCCTATAGCAGCCACGTAAAACTTGCAACAACAAAGTAGAGGACGTCTAACTTGTTTTTGCAGGGCATGTTGTGATGTGATATGGTCAAAGCATGATGCTAAATTTTATTGTATGAGATGATCATGTTTTGTAACGGAGTTATCGGCAACTGGCAGGAGCCATATGGTTGTTGCTTTATTGTATGCAATGCAATCGCCCTGTAATGCTTTACTTTATCACTAAGCGGTAGCGATAGTCGTAGAAGCATAAGATTGGCGAGACGACAACGATGTTACGATGAAGATCAAGGTGTCGCGCCGGTGACTATGGTGATCATGACAGTGCTTCGGAGATGGAGATCGCAAGCACAAGATGATGATGGCCATATCATATCACTTATATTGGTTGCATGTGATGTTTATCTTTTATGCATCTTATCTTGCTTTGATTGACGGTAGCATTATAAGATGATCTCTCACTAAATTTCAAGATAAAAGTGTTCTCCCTGAGTATGCACCGTTGCCAAAGTTTGTCGTGCCCAGACACCACGTGATGATCGGGTGTGATAAGCTCTACGTCCATCTACAATGGGTGCAAGCCAGTTTTTGCACACACAGAATACACAGGTTAAACTTGACGAGCCTAGCATATGCAGATATGGCCTCGGAACACTAAGACCGAAAGGTCGAGCGTGAATCATATAGTAGATATGATCAACATAGTGATGTTCACCATTGAAAGCTACTCCATTTCACGTGATGATCGGTTATGGTTTAGTTGATATGGATCACGTGATCACTTAGAAGATTAGAGAGATGTCTATCTAAGTGGGAGTTCTTAAGTAATATGATTAATTGAACTTAAATTTATCATGAACTTAGTACCTGCTAGTATCTTGCTTGTCTATGTTGATTGTTGATAGATGGCCCTGTTGTTGTTCCGTTGAATTTTAATGCGTTCCTTGAGAAAGCAAAGTTGAAAGATGATGGTAGCAATTACATGGACTGGGTCCGTAACTTGAGGATTATCCTCATTGCTGCACAGAAGAATTACGTCCTGGAAGCACCGCTAGGTGTACCA
Source organism: Triticum aestivum (assembly GCF_018294505.1). NCBI lineage: Eukaryota > Viridiplantae > Streptophyta > Magnoliopsida > Poales > Poaceae > Triticum > Triticum aestivum. The sequence continues at coordinate 441,827,326 of NC_057800.1, read as the reverse complement.
CCTGCACCCGCAACTGCACACATTGTGAATGCCTGGCAGTCGCGTGTTGATGACTACTCGATAGTTCAGTGTGCCATGCTTTACGGCTTAGAACCGGGACTTCAACGACGTTTTTGAACGTCATGGAGCATGTGAGATGTTCCAGGAGTTGAAGTTACTATTTCAAGCAAATGCCCGGATTGAGAGATATGAAGTCTCCAATAAGTCCTACGGCTGTAAGATGGAGGAGGGTAGTTCTATCAGTGAGCATATACTCAGAATGTCTGGGTACTGCAATCACTTGATTCAACTGGGAGTTAATCTTCAGGATGATAGCGTCATTGACGGAATTCTTCAATCACTGCCACCAAGCTACAAGAGCTTCGTGATGAACTATAACATTCAAGGGATGGATAAGACGATTCCCGAGCTCTTCGCAATGCTAAAAGTAGCGGAGGTAGAAATCAAGAAGGAGCATCAAGTGTTGATGGTCAATAAGACCATCAGTTTCAAGAAAAAGGGCAAATGGAAGAAGAAGGGGAACTTCAAGAAGAACAGCAAGCAAGTTGCTGCTCAAGAGAAGAAACCCAAGTCAGGACCTAAGCCTGAGACCGAGTGCTTCTACTGCAAGCAGACTGGTCACTGGAAGTGGAACTGCCCCAAGTATTTGGCGGATAAGAAGGATGGCAAGGTGAACAAAGGTATATGTGATATACATGTTATTGATGTGTACCTTACCAGAGCTCGCAGTAGCACCTGGGTATTTGATACTGGTTCTGTTGCTAATATTTGCAACTCAAAACAGGGACTACAGATTAAGCGAACACTGGCCAAGGACGAGGTGACGATGCGCGTGGGAAACGGTTCCAAAGTCGATGTGATCGCCGTCGGCACGCTACCTCTACATCTACCTTCGGGATTAGTATTAGACCTAAATAATTGTTATTTGGTGCTAGTGTTGAGCATGAACATTATATCTGGATCTTGTTTGATGCGAGACGGTTATTCATTTAAATCAGAGAATAATGGTTGTTCTATTTATATGAGTAATATCTTTTATGGTCATGCACCCTTGAAGAGTGGTCTATTTTTGATGAATCTCGATAGTAGTGATACGCATATTCATAACGTTGAAGCCAAAAGATGCAGAGTTGATAATGATAGTGCAACTTATTTGTGGCACTACTTTTTGGGTCATACTGGTGTAAAGCGCATGAAGAAACTCCATACTGATGGACTTTTGGAATCACTTGATTATGAATCACTTGGTACTTGCGAACCATGCCTCATGGGCAAGATGACAAAAATGCCGTTCTCCGGAACTATGGAGCGAGCAACAGATTTGTTGGAAATCATACATACAGATGTATGTGGTCCGATGAATGTTGAGGCTTGTGGCGGATATCGTTATTTTCGCACCTTCACAGATGATTTAAGCAGATATGGGTATATCTACTTAATGAAACATAAGTCTGAAACATTTGAAAAGTTCAAAGAATTTCAGAGTGAAGTTGAAAATCATCGTAACAAGAAAATAAAGTTTCTACGATCTGATCGTGGAGGAGAATATCTGAGTTACGAGTTTGGTCTACATTTGAAACAATGCGGAATAGTTTCGCAACTCATGCCACCTGGAACACCACAGCGTAATGGTGTGTCTGAACGTCGTAATCGTACTTTACTAGATATGGTGTGGTCTATGATGTCTCTTACTGATTTACCACTATCATTTTGGGGTTATGCTTTAGAGACGACTGCATTCAGGTTAAATAGGGCACCATTGAAATCCGTTGAGACAACGCCTTATGAACTGTGGTTTGGCAAGAAACCAAAGTTGTCATTTCTTAAAGTTTGGGGCCGCGATGCTTATGTGAAAAAGCTTCAACCTGATAAGCTCGAGCCCAAATCGGAGAAATGTGTCTTCATAGGATACCCAAAGGAGACTGTTGGGTACACCGTCTATCACAGATCCGAAGGCAAGACATTCGTTGCTATGAATGGATCCTTTCTAGAGAAGGAGTTTCTCTCGAAAGAATTGAGTGGGAGGAAAGTAGAACTTGATGAGGTAACCGTACCTGCTCCCTTATTGGAAATTAGTTCATCACAGAAATCGGTTCCTGTGACGTCTATACCAATTAGTGAGGAAGTTAATGATGATGATCATGAAACTTCAGATCAAGTTGTTACTAAACCTCGTAGGTCAACCAGAGTAAGATCCACACCAGAGTAGTACTGTAATCCTGTTCTAGAGGTTATGTTACTAGACCATGATGAACCTACGAACTATGCAGAAGCGATGGTGAGCCCAGATTCCGCGAAATGGCTCGAGGCCATGAAATCTAAGATGGGATCCATGTATGAGAACAAAGTATGGACTTTGGTTGACTTTCCCGTTGATCGGCAAGCCATTGAGAATAAATGGATCTTCAAGAAGAAGACTGACGCTGACAGTAATGTTACTGTCTATAAAGCTCGACTTGTTGCGAAAGGTTTTTGACAAGTTCAAGGGATTGACTACGATGAGACTTTCTCACCCGTAGCGATGCTTAAGTCTGTCCGAATCATGTTAGCAATTGCCGCATTTTATGATTATGAAATTTGGCAAATGTATGTCAAGACTGCATTCCTGAATGGATTTTTGGAAGAAGAGTTGTATATGACGCAACCAGAATGTTTTGTCGATCCAAAAGGAGCTAACAAAGTGTGCAAGCTCCAGCAATCCATTTATGGACTGGTGCAAGCCTCTCGGAGTTGGAATAAACGCTTTGATAGTGTGATCAAAGCATTTGGTTTTATACAGACTTTTGGAGAAGCCTGTATTTACAAGAAAGTGAGTGGGAGCTCTGTAGCATTTTTGATATTATATGTGGATGACATATTGTTGATTGGAAATGATATAGAATTTCTGGATAGCATAAAGGGATACATGAATAAGAGTTTTCAATGAAAGACCTCGCTGAAGCTGCTTATATATTGGGCATCAAGATCTATTGAGATAGATCAAGATTCTTAATTGGACTTACACAAAGCACATACCTTGACAAAGTTTTGAAAAAGTTCAAAATGGATCAAGCAAAGAAAGGGTTCTTGCCTGTGTTACAAGGTGTGAAGTTGAGTAAGACTCAATGCCCGACCACTGCAGAAGATAGAGAGAAGATGAAATATGTTCCCTATGCTTCAGCCATAGGCTCTATCATGTATGCAACGTTGTGTACCAGACCTGATGTGTGCCTTGCTATAAGTCTAGCAGGGAGGTACCAAAGTAATTTAGGAGTGGATCACTGGACAGCGGTCAAGAACATCCTGAAATACCTGAAAAGGACTAAGGATATGTTTCTCGTTTATGGAGGTGACAAAGAGCTCACTTTAAATGGTTACGTTGATGCAAGCTTTGACGCTGATTCGGATGATTCTAAATCGCAAACCGGATACGTGTTTACATTGAACGGTGGAGCTATCAGTTGGTGCAGTTCTAAACAAAGCGTTGTGGTGGGATCTACGTGTGAAGTGGAGTACATAGCTGCTTCAGAAGCAGCAAATGAAGGAGTCTGGATGAAGGAGTTCATATCCGATCTAGGTGTCATACCTAGTGCATCGGGTCCAATGAAAATCTTTTGTGACAATACTGGTGCAATTGCCTTGGTGAAGGAATCCAGATTTCACAAGAGAACCAAGCATATCAAGACACGCTTCAATTCCATCCGGGATCTAGTCCAAGTGGGAGACATAGAAATTTGCAAGATACATACGGATCTGAATGTTGCAGACCCGTTGACTAAGCCTCTTCCACGAGCAAAACATGATCAGCACCAAGACTCCATGGGTGTTAGTATCATTACTGTGTAATCTAGATTATTGACTCTAGTGCAAGTGGGAGACTGAAGGAAATATGCCCTAGAGGCAAGAATAAAGTTATTATTTATTTCCTTATATCATGATAAATGTTTATTATTCATGCTAGAATTGTATTAACTGAAAACATAATACTTGTGTGAATACATACACAAACAGAGTGTCACTAGTATGCCTCTACTTGACTAGCTCGTTGATCGAAGATGGTTATGTTTCCTAGCCATTGACATGAGTTGTCATTTGATTAACGGGATCACATCATTAGGAGAATGATGTGATTGACTTGAGCCATTCCGTTAGCTTAGCACTCGATTGTTTAGTATGTTTCTATTGCTTTCTTCATGACTTATACATGTTCCTATGACTATGAGATTATGCAACTCCCGTTTACCGGAGGAACACTTTGTGTGCTACCAAACTTCACAACGTAACTGGGTGATTATGAAGGTGCTCTACAGGTGTCTCCGAAGGTACTTGTTGGGTTGGTGTATTTTGAGATTAGGATTTGTCACTCCGATGGTCGGAGAGGTATCTCTGGGCCCACTCGGTAATGCACATCACTTAAGCCATAAAAGCATTGCAACTAATGATTTAGTTGCGGGATGATGTATTACAGAACGAGTAAAGAGACTTGCCGGTAACGAGATTGAACTAGGTATTGAGATACCGACGATCGAATCTCGGGCAAGTAACATACCGATGACAAAGGGAACACCGTATGTTGTTATGCGGTCTGACCGATATAGATCTTCGTAGAATATGTGGGAGCCAATATGAGCATCCAGGTTCCGCTATTGGTTATTAACCGGAGACATGTCTTGGTCATGTCTACATAGTTCTCGAATCCGCAGGGTCTGCATGCTTAAAGTTTCGATGACAGTTATATTATGAGTTTATGAGTTTTGATGTACCAAAGGTTGTCCCGGATGTGATCACGGACATGACGAGGAGTCTCGAAATGGTCGAGACATGAAGATTGATATATTGGAAGCCTATATTTGGATATCGGAAGTGTCCCGGGTGAAATCGGGATTTTACCGGAGTACCGAGGGGTTACCGGAACCCCCCGGGGGCTTAATGGGCCATAGTGGGCCCTAGTGGAGAAGAGGAGAGGCGGCTAGGGCAGGGCCGCGTGCCCCTCCCTCTCTAGTCTGAATAGGACAAGGAGAGGGGGGCACTCCCCTTTCCTTCCTCTCTCCCTCCTCTTTCCCCCCTTCTCCTAATCCAACAAGGAAGGGAGGGAGTCCTACTCCCGGTGGGAGTAGGACTCCTCCTGGCGCGCCTCCTCCTAGCCGGCCGCACCTCCCCCTTGCTCCTTTATATACGGGGGCAGGGGGCACCCTAGAGACACGGCAATTGATTTGATCTTTTAGCTGTGTGCGGTGCCCCCCTCCACCATAGTCCAGCTCGATAATACTATAGCGGTGCTTAGGCGAAGCCCTGCGTCGGTAGAACATCATCATTGTCACCACGCCGTCGTGCTGACGAAACTCTCCCTCAACACTCGGCTGTATCGGAGTTTGAGGGACGTCATCGGGCTGAACGTGTGCTGAACTCGGAGGTGTCGTGCGTTCGGTACTTGATCGGTCGGATCGTGAAGACGTACGACTACATCAACCGCGGTGTGCTAACGCTTCCGCTTTCGGTCTATGAGGGTACATAGATAACACTCTCCCCTCTCGTTGCTATGCATCACCATGATCTTGCGTGTGCGTAGGAATTTTTTTGAAATTACTACGTTCCCCAACAGGTCTTGTTGGGGGAGTCCACCTCACCCTCTTGTTCTCTGTTCCTCTGGCCTTGGCTTTGCTTCGGTTGCCTTGTGCTTCGGCTTCCCTCCTCTGCCCTGCTCAGTGAGGACGCGGGCGCAACTCTGACTGCCCGTGCACAAGTAAAGGGGTACAAAGGAGAGCCCCTACTTTTGTACACCGACAACTATATATTTTACGACCTTCATAGTGGGTAGTAACATAAGTGTGGTGTCATGCAAAGCTTCATTTCTTAGGTTACAGACTCATATTGCATTGGGACATGTGATGCTGCAGTAACTAGCTAAGTTACTAAAACTATCTCTCTCCTCATTAACTTATTGCCACATAAGCAAGTTTGCTGAGGTGTTAGTGTTAATGCTGAAGTTACTCCCACTATGGCTAGTCTGAAACTAGTTAGTCTTTTATGATATACTAGCTACCTCACTAAGAGCATGCATGGTTAATAATACAGCCCAGGGTCGGCTATAAGAAGTTGACATGTCATATACAGCCAATCTCTTAGCGGGCATGTACAATAATAATTTTTATATACATACTAGTTTATCAATAGTTGGCCCACCTTACATCCCCACAAAGTGTCTTGGGTCTTGTGTTGCAGCTGACTCTACTAACCCAGAGCATGCTTCTCTTTTCTTTCCTCCAACTAATAAGCACATATATATTATTCTATTCCTTATAACCAGACTACCCACAGTGGGAGTAACATAGGTAGTAACATCACACATATCTAGATAAAATAGTTGATGTGGCAAGCAATACATGAAGAAATGGAGAAAAGTGGATATGTGTGATGTTACTACCTATATTACTCCCACTGTGGGTATAGTCTTACTATAGTATGAGACTACCCACAATGGGAGTAACATAGGTAGTAACATCACACATATCTAGATAAATTAAGTAGATGATGTGGCAAGCAATAAATGAAGAAAGAGAGGAAAGTAGTAACATAGCTAGTTACTAGTAGTATGAGTAACATCACATGTACATATCAAGGCAAGATGTGTCTATAGCCTAATAAATGAAGTGTTGCATGTTACCACACATATATGTTACTCCCCACTATAGAGGTGGTAACATAGACTAGTAACACATGGGCATCTTACTAGTCTATGTTACTACCCATTGTGGCTAGTCTGAGTAACATCACACATCTCAAGGAAGATGAGTCTATAGCCTAATAAATGAAGTGTTGCATGTTACTACACATATGTTACTCCCCACTATAGAGGTAGTAACATAGACTAGTAGCATTCTATGTTACTACCCATTGTCGCTAGTCTTATGTCACTCTATTGTGTACTTACTTGCTCTAAGTAGTATCATATGTAGTACTTTATTTATATTGTCATGCATGACACATAGTAGCATAACATTTATTATGATATGGTTTCATGATATGATACTTAACCCTCTCTTTCTTCATTTAATTAATTCTATGACAACTCATCAAAATTGCCTAGTTGGCATGCATGATACTAGCTATGATACCCCCTTACTATCAGCCTAGCAAAGGTTTACAGATCATTTGTGCGTCGCTTTGTGAGTTTTCATCCGTTTGTTCGAGAAGTGGGGAGAAGTTTCAAACATTTCGGCCGCGAGGTGCGGCCACTAGCATAGGCCTAGTTGATATTTTAATTACAGAAAATTCAGATGGAGTTCGGACATCATCAAAATCGATGTGTGCCTGTGGCATGCTCTCACGACCCCGTGAAAAAAATTGGTAAAGTTTTCCACAAGGTTTGATGACCGCTCCTTTCAAACCGGAGCATCTCACATGAAGGATCATGGTTTTGCAAAAGGAGACGTGTCAATTCAAACTCCCGTGGCTGGTGACTTCATCGTTTGGCCTCATAAAAATTTCCACGGTACGCAATCACCATTAGACCATGGGTTTGATTTTCTGGCGCATTTCAGGCATCGTTAGCTATATTTAAGACATTTTTTGAGATTAACGTGCATTTTGTGCATAAAAATAAATTACAACCAGAACTGCATGTGCTGTCGAAAGGGATGAGGATCGCTGTTCGATCTGGGAGCATCCAATGGTGCACACATATGATCTGTGGGGTTTGGGTTCTGGCCAATCAGAAAGCACGACTCAGATCATGGGCGGGGTGGCGGGGTTTGGTCAACAGACGGCTTTCATCAACGAACCGTGTGCTATTCGCAAACCATATTGCATATTTTTGTTCACACATACTGTAGTGAGATCGATTGAGTGTGCTACCTCTATGATATAATAATAATAATAATAACAAAAAACATTTTATATTCATTGCCTGAGCTGACAGCATATCAAGGTCAACATATTAATTGTTCTTACATCAACAAAAAACCGGGCATAACTCACAAATTAAGTACACACGACAGTTCTAAATTGAATGAATTAAGTTGTAGGGTAGGCATAAAGACTAGTCTTACGGCTTAATTCCCATGTACATGGGGGAACTGGGATCATTAAGTTGACCCAGAATGAACTTGGTTTTTTAATGATTTTACGCTTCTCTGTTGCACTGGTGCGCGATCCCTTGGTTGGCAACTCATCGAATTCATCGTACTCGTCCTGATCGGCAACATCATCGACACCCAGTACCCTTCTCTTCCCATGCATCGCTAAATGGCCGTTCTTGTGAAAGGGGTCTTCCACAAAGAAAATCTGGGTAGCATCACTGGCAACAATGAATGGGTCTGTGTGATATGCCATAGTTGTCCTGTTAACACATGTCTTCTTGTACTCATCAATCCTTACCTAACCAAGAGGGATCCATGCGCACCTGAATAATGCCACCTTAACTTTCACATAGTCAAGCTCCCAAATCTCTTTGATGGTTCCATAGTATACCCTTTTATCAGCTTCATTTACAGTCATGCATTCTATTCGAACAGAGCTATTCTGGTACGAGGTCTTCTTATCAAGTTCCTCAGTGTAGAACACGTATCCATTTATGCCACATGCTTGGTACGTCAACACCGTAGGTGATGGCTTTTGTGCCAACCACGTAGCAATGTCATAGATGGATCCTTGTGCCAAACGATTCTTCAGCCATTCGGCGTACTTCTTAGTGTGCTCCTTCATCTCCACTTCTGATGAAGGCACCATTGGTAACAAGCTTTGGCGTATCTCTGCCAAGTGTTCTTCGGCATAAGCGATGAGAACTGGGTTGTTAAGCAGTACCGTCAAATGGGCTTTCTCTGCCAATTCTCTGGGTGCAACCATTTGCGTGCCAGCAAGGACCGGCTTACGTTTCAGCCTTCCCTCGTGGTGAGAGAGGGGAAAACCTATAGGTCTTTGTTTCATGTATTCAGTGCAAAACTCAACCACCTCCTCCGCGGTATAACCTTGTAGGATGCTTGCCTCTGGATGGTTTCGGTTCCGACAAAAGCACTTCAGTATTCCCATGAATCGCTCGAAGGGATACATGTTGCGAAGAAAAACAGGACCACAATACTTTATCTCTTCGACAAGGTGCACAGTGAGATGGACCATGACATCAAAGAATGACGGTGGGAAAAACATCTCTAGGTTGGACAATATTCTTGCAATATCATCTTGCATATTAACCAACTCTTCAGGATCTACAACTTTCTGCCATAGTTTGTTGAAGAAATCACAGAGGTCAATGAGTGTGTTTCTTATATGTTTGTCCATCAGATTCCTGATGGCCACAGGTAGGATTTGTGTCAACATTACGTGGTAATCATGTGACTTCATGTGTCCCAACTTCATTTTACCTGAGCTCACATCCACGAGACTTCTGATGTTTGCATAGTAGGAAGAGGGTGTCTTAACTGACAACAAATAGGTGAAGAACTGTGTTGCTTCTTTTGTACTGAAATTGTAACTCTGGCGAGCTTTGATGAATTTGTCATGATCTTCTGCTTCACTCTTGCATTGTGATTGATCAGCAAGCATATCGAGCCGTGAACCGTCACCATCCTTTCTTTTACCTTTAATCTTGAGCAGAGTACCAGGGATGCTTTCACATACGTTCTTCTCTATGTGCATGGCATCGATGCAGTGACATACACGTAGAATCTCCCAGTAAGGTAATTTCCAGAACACCGATTTCTTCTTAAACACTTGATCCTTGGGTGTTAGTTTCACCGTCAAAGGGTGGTTCTTGCCAAGCACAACATTAATTTATTTAGCCATGTTGTGGACCACCTCCCCATCATAGGGTCTTGGGGCCACACATGCCTCTGTCATACCATCAAATTCAGCTTTCATCTTTCGGTATGGGTGATTCATCCGCAAGAACCTACGATGACGCAAATACACTGTTTTGTGCGAGTTGGGAAGTCTTTTGCTAGCTGTCCTATCCATGCATGTGATACACCCTACATCTCCCTTTGTTTTCTGCCCCGATGTGTTGCCTAATGCCGGCATATCTTGAATGGTGTGCACCAGCATCGCATGTAGATTGAAAATATCCTTTCTGTAAGCATCATAACATTTTACAGCAGGCACATCTGTCCACACTGTCAACAGTTCTTCTACTAGTAGCTGAAAATAAATGTCGATGTCAATTCCAGGTTGCTTCGGGCCTTGGATAATCATTGACATCATAATGTATTTTTCTTCATACACAACCAAGGAGCTAGGTTATATATGCACATAAGCACCGGCCATGTGTTGTGATTGGTGCTCATATCGCCAAAAGGATTCATCCTGTCAGTACACTCCCCGAGCCTTATACTTCTAGGATCCTTGGCAAAATTTTCAAACTTGTTGTCGATTAATTCCCACTGAGCCCCATCTTTCGGGTGCCTCATAAAACTATCCGCAATTCGCTCATCATGATGCCACCATAACCTCTTTGCCTCTCTAGGGTTTGCAAACAAATGCCTCAACCTTGAAATTAAAGGAAAGTACCAAACAACCTTGAACGGGATTCTTGTCTTGATCTTGTCATCCAATTTGTACTTGTCCTTCACTCTCCTGCGCTTGTATCGTGCATGCTTGCATATGGGACATGCATGGAAATCTTTGTACTCACCACGGTACAATATACAATCATTCAAACAAGCATGTATCTTCTATACCTCAAGTTCCAGTGGGCAAACAATTTTCTTCGCTTCATTCGTGCTTCTGGAGAGCACATTATCTTCTGGAAGAATATCTTTGAAAATACCTAAGATCTCTGTGAAGCCCTTGTTTGATAGAACATTTGATGCTTTAAATCTGAGAAGCGCCAGGGTGGCACTCAACCTGGAATATTTCTTTTTGCAACCTGGATACAATTCTTTCTTGGAGTCCGCATCAATGGTTGGCAGATCCTTGTACCAATCATATCCTTTTCTGGGCCCTCGAAATCTGCAATCATAGCAGCAAAATTTGGCATATCAAGATCGTCGTCATCCGCATGGACGTCTTGGTTTTCCAATGGGCATTTCGGATTTCCGGTGTTCCATTGGTAGCTTGACGCCTCTACCCCGATGTTAGATTCAACATCCATGTGACACTGATTGGGGTTTGGCATCTCGCTGCCCTGGGTATCTTCATCCATGACCTCCTCTTCACCGTGTCTGGTCCAACGTGTATATCCATCGATGAATCCTCTAGAGACTAAGTGCATCTGGACATCTGCAACTTCATGTGACTCTGTATTGGCACAATCAGTACATGGACACAGGATGTAATCCGCATCACCAATTCTCCTCTGTGTACTTTAAGCCAAATTCATGAACTCTGTCATGCCACTGATAAAATCTACGGTTTTCCGATTCTTCATCCATCGAGATCGTTCCATTTGCAGCACACGAATGGTAATTAAAAACAAAACAAACATTAATACACAGATTAATTGCTGCCCAGAGATGCGTGCATAAATCACAAGGTTTTATTTTAATAATTACTGAGGGCGCTCCATGTTGTTATCCAGATGTGCAATGACAAAAGTTAATGGCCACTCAATTTACACGCAGAGTACTAGTACAACACTACACTTAGGAATTGAATACCTTAATTAAGCCACTCATGAAAAGAATACCTTAATTAATTAGCCGCATGGCGACCTCCACCCAGCAGACAGACAAGCGCGATGCGGCGGCACGCTGAGACAGCAGGGTCGAGGAGCAAAGCTTAGTGCGGATGCCGCTTGAAGTTCGACCTCCACTATCCCGCCATCGACCGCGATGGATGTGCTCGAATCACGCCGCCGCCGACCTTGATGGTTGAGCTCCTCCTATCTCCCGCCGTAGATCGAGGATTGATCTTCTATGACGCCACCACCGCTCACTGACCGAGGATTGAATTCTTCTCCGGCAGCCGCTGCGTAGGCCGCCGCCACCATCTCTAAATGCAGAGCGACTGTTTACATTGTATCTCACCCTAACTCAATTATATGGACATGGTAGTACATCACATACGGTTATGTAATGGCAACCGTGTCTAACCTATGTTGTCTTCTCACACGGTTTGGTGCGGAAATCGTGTGTGACGTTGTAATACCCAACACAGACGACATGTACAAACAGTGTGCCATATACAACATATATATAGTGTCATTAGTAGTTCCCGACCATTAGCTTATCTCCACAGTTTCCCCATTTTCCCCAAACCCCTACATAGCCTCCAAATTCCCTCGCGTGGCGCTGACATTGGGGGAATGCGGACGAGTGGTGCTGATGGTTTCGGTGCGGCTGCTCCTGCTCGTATCGCTACCGAGCACTTGCCTAAGTTCATCAGAAGGCGGGTGTACTGCGGATCCGAATCGTCTTGTCAGGTTCCAATATATGCCGATCTTTTTTAGCATGTCCAAAGTATAGATCCTTGTTGAATCCGTCCTGAATGACCCCCCACCCCCAAGGAAAGCGATCTGCCGCCGGATCCGGAGCTTGACTCTAGACTCCCGCAACACGAGTTCGACTCCAAGTTTTGCGCCACCGAGAAGTACCAAAAGCTGAGTTGTGTGCACGGGCACACTCCCGCTCGACGTGTATGCACGGAGGGATTCAACATTGTCAGGCGGTTTCTCAGTTGCCCCTTAGAGGTTAGTGCTAATTAAGTTCATCATTTTACTTCAGTTAATGCCACCGGTCATCCAGAATACTATTTAACATTGGCAGGGATATGAGGCTTGTGCCTTTGTTAACTGGTTGGATGAAGAATGGAATGGGAGGGCTCGGAGTGTTATCACCAAGCTCGCAGAAGATAACGTAAAGCTGAAGAAGAAACTGGCCGATCTGGAATGTACAGTCGGTACAATGAAGCAAGAAAGAACCAATCACAGGCAGCAGATGAAAGAAAGAGACAAGAAGGAACTAGCATGTGTAGTTGTGGTTGTCGCATTAGCCATGTTCTATGCGCTGTTTGCAATGATGATTAGGGGTTTTGTTTGACAGTATTGCTAAAGCACATCTAGATGTGCTGTAAGTAATGCACATCTAGGTCCTATGCCATTGATGTTACACGAAGATTCATGCAGATATTTTTCTTTGTCTTTTTTCTTTTCCTTTCTAGTTTGATTATTACTGGCTTTATCAATAAGAAGATCTCAATGTATTGCTTGCCAACCGTCCTACTCCGTTCGTATCGGTACTGGTGCATAATCCCAAAACTCGTTCCTTGTTTTTGTCCTGAAAAAGGAAACCAACCAAATGGCCAATAGGAGTCCTGCGCAACCTCGGGAATTCGAGCGACTGGGTACAAATAATTGCAGTTGATAATATCAACGGTTAGATAATACGTCAACCCCTGCTTCAATCCCTACTTCAGTTGGCAGTTCCTCTTCTCTGCATACCCCGCTTAAGTGTCCACCATCTTCATCGTCCCCAGCAGGCCGCGCTACACACTGGCACACACTCTGCAGCCATGTCAAGCGATAGCAAGGACGATAGTTTGGCCAGCAGTCTGGTGCCTGATGATAGGTCAACATCGGAATCATCCTGCTCATCTTCCATGAGTCCAGCATTGAGTCCAGACCTCGATTATATCCGGTTCATGGAAGGGAAGCCACCTCTGGAGTCGTCAGACAACAACCAGACAGACGAGGAGCCATTAGAGGACGATGACGATGATGATGAGGAATGGTTGAACGAGGAGGAGGAGGACGATGACATCAATGACGGTGACGACGGCAGCGGCGATGAAAATCCAACGGTCAGCGGCAAGAAGCGTCCTCGCCAAGACGATGTCGCAGGGCCATCCAACAGGAACAACAAGAAGAAGAATGACTAAATTAAGCAGACTGTATATATCTCTGTTTATCCTGTCAATCTCATCGTAGACGGTTAGTAATATGTATTCGACAGAGATCTTCTACATTATCGCCAACAGGTTGGTTTGTTGAACTGTGTGCCCCGACGAGCACACAATTCACAAAAAAAGACCGTATGGGCTGTCTATAATGATCGCACATAATTCTAATTACCGACCTGTTTGCCGGGTATCACACACATCTTGTTACACCGAATCGTTTTTGTTCACCTCAGTCATCGCAAACGGTTCATCGGAGTGAACTGTATGCCGTATATCGCACACACCTTGATCTAGCTGCCCGTTTCTGTTTTCCTGTCTCATCGCAAACAGTTCACATAGATCAACCGTATGCCCCTCATAGCACATACAACTATAATTTGAACCGTGTTTGATGTATCATTCATCGCAAACGTTTTGCATCATTTCTGATGGTTTTCATGCAACACCGTTTGTGATTATTGCATCGCACAGTTTATCGAAGGGTCTCTGATCATAGAATCGCATTAGCAGCATCCTGCAGTAGTGGAGGTGCGCGGTGGGTAGAGGTCAAATGGCTCTCCTCCCAATGAGCACGCATGGGGGTCTGATTGCACGCCTCCCGTACTAAAATAGCTACCCCGCACGACACCTCCTAGCCAATAAAAAAGGGGATGCGTGGCGAAACGTAATTGGTAAGTAGAACGCCCACGATTTCAATAATACTTGTGTTTCTGATTTGTAACGTGAAAACACTTGTTTCAAAATGACTTTGTTGATTGTTAATGTGTGCGCCTTCACAAATCGGATAGAAAAATTACCACAGCATGTTGGTGCCATGTCATGACACCATGCCAAGTCTCATGATTCAGGCGTGTTTTGGATTTACAGGAATTAAAAAAAAGCAAGTTTCTCAATCTTTCTGGCCAAGCCACGACGCCCAGATGTTTGAATTTCATTCCCATTTCTTGCATGGGACCTAGAAATTCACCCAAGGACACGCATGTGATTTTTCAACCAACTTTGGTGCACTGGAGTATGTGCTTGTAGTTCAAATTTCAATTATGCACATTAAATGCCCAGAAACTCAATTAATGTATAAAAAGGCCAAACAAACCCTGAATAATTGCAAAATTTATCACGATACTTCTATTTGGTCTAATCTGTCCGTGTAAAAAATTAAGACGAGAGAAGGCAGTGTACGTATGTCGTTTCACACACGGAGGTGACACGTTCCCTCTCGGAACCACGAGTTTTCTTGAGGGAAGCTCCGGTTTGCAAGAAGCTTGCACCAAAGTTTGTGCCATTACATGACACCATGCCAAGTTTTATGATTTTCAGGCGTGTTTTGGATTTACAGGAATTAAAAACCAAGTTTCTCAATCTTTCCGGCCGAGCCACGACGCCCAGATGTTTGAATTTCATTCACATTTCTTGCATGGGACCTAGAAATTCACCCAAAGACACACATGTGATTTTTCAACCAACTTTGGTGCACTGGAGCATGCTTGTAGTTCAAATTTGAATTATGCACATTAAATGCGCAGAAACTCAACTAATGTATAAAAAGGCCAAACGAACACGGAATAATTCCAAAATTTAGCATGATACTTCTATTTGGTCTAATCTGCCTGTGTAAAAAAATTAAGTCGGGAGAAGGCAATGTACGTATGTCGTTTCACACATGAAGGTGACACGTACCCTCTCGGAACCATGAGCCTTCTTGAGGGAAGCTCTGGTTTGCAACAAGTTTACACCAAAGCTTGTCCCAATTCGGCTAAAAAAATTTCCGCAGCATGTTGGTGCCATGTCATGACACCATGCCAAGTTTCATGATTTTCAGGCGTGTTTTGGATTTACAGGAATTAAAAAACCAAGTTTCTCAATCTTTCCGTCCGAGTCACGACGCCCAGATGTTTGAATTTCATTCCCATTTCTTGCATGTGACCTGTAAATTCACCCAAAGACACACATGTGATTTTTCAACAAACTTTGGTGCACTGGAGCATGTGCTTGTAGTTCAAATTTGAATTATGCACATTAAATGCCCAGACACTCAATTAATGCATAAAAATGCAAACGAACCTGGAATAATTCCAAATTTAAACACGACACTCATGTACTAGTTGCATGTTCACTGTACGTAAATGTTCTAGCAATTCAAACACCGTCCTTTCCCTCTGTAACACCATTTTGTCTTTCAAAACATAATGAAAAATCCAGGTATGCCACAAATAGTTTACTAGAAAGAATCATGTGGGATGCGATATAAAATATCTTGGCACACCGTCTTGTCTGGCTTACGCAGGAAGCTTCGTCGTCTACAATCCACCGCTCCCGCTTGAACCACACTTGCGCGCCAGTTTCTCGCGGCACCGAGTGAAATTTTTTTGGCACCGCAGAAATAACTATCTCCCCGCCTCCTCCCTCCCACCAAAAGCCACATTTCCACCGTTCCTCCTTGCTTTCCAAGTTCAAATTTTCACTGCTGCTTACTGGCAGCTCAGCCTCCTCGCCGATGACCCTTCTTCTTAGAGTGCCACTCCTCGCCGGCCATCCTTCTTCTTGCAGCGCTGCCTCCTCACCGGCTACCCTTCTTCTTGCAGCATCGCCTCCCCGTCGGCGACCCTTCTTCTTGCAGCGCCGCCACCTCGCCGGCGACCCTTCTTCTTGCTGCATGGCCTCCTTGCCGCCGACCCTTGTTCTTGCTGCGCGGCCTCGTCGCCACCGACCCTTCTTCTTGCTGTGCGGCCTCATCGATATGGACAAGTAATCCACACCCCACCCACACCATCCTCCTCCTTTCCCATCCCACATGCCCCGACCAACGGCGTGACACCTTCTACTGAAATCACTGTCCCCCTCCTCCAATTAAGCGCCGCCCACAGCCGTTTCGCATGTAGTATTACATGGAGCTCAGTAGCATGCGGCCGCACGCGCGCACGAGGTCGCTATTGTCGGATGTGGGGTTCCAGCAAACCCTTATGGTTCGAACACTAGGGTGCGCGCGAAGTCTTCCCTCCTACCAATCTACGCCCTAGCTCGCTAAGATCTTGCGAACGAACTCGACGAACTCACAACACATAAAGACACGAGATTTATACTGGTTCGGGCCACTGTTGTGGTGTAATACCCTACTCCAGTGTGGTGGTGGTGGATTGCCTCTTGGGCTGATGATGAATAATTATAGGGGAAGAACATCCTCCAAAGTTGAGGTGTTCTTGTGCGTATGAACTTGTGGCGTGAGGGTTCGATCTCAGGTCTCTCATCCCTACTATGGTGGCTAGCTCTACTTATATAGGCCCTGGTCCTCTTCCCAAATATTGAGCGGGAAGGGAGCCAACAATGGCGGGCTAATTTGATGGGGGACAGCTAGTACAAGCTATCCTCACAAAAGCGGTCTTCGCCTGCGCAAAGCTCTGGTGGTGACGCCATCTTGGGCTCCACGATGACCTCCGTCTTGCCGTCCTTCTGGTCTTGGTCTCGTTGCACCGAAATGGCAACCTTTGCCTGGGGCCTCGGTGCTCCTCGCCTGCGCTTGCCTCCTTTGCACCAAAGAGGAAATGAGGACGCTGCACGCATCGGCGCCCGCCTGGCACCCGCCTGGCACCATTCGTCATGGCTCATGTCACGAGAGCCTCGTGAGGTTTGCCCCGCCTTGATATCTCCGCTCCTCGTGAGCCTGCCTGACCAGGCCGCTCCGGAGGAGGTCTTGCATCGTCCGCCTCGCGAGGCTTTGCCCCTCGTGAGGGTCTTGGATGCCTTGTTGACGAAGACGGGCCGTACGGCCTGCTGCTTGGCCACGCCGTGGGCCGCAGGCAGGCAAGTCTGGGGACCCCCATTCCCAGAATGCCGACAGTAGCCCTCGGGCCCAAGGCACGCTCGGGCTTGGCTTCGCGGCGAAGCCAAGGGCCTAGTGCGGAGCGCCGCGGGCCCCAAAAGCCTGCGGCCTCGGTTGACGCGTGGCGGTTGATTGGACGTGGGCGTCTCCGCTTCCCCACGTTGCCTCGGCAACTGCTTGACCTGACAAAAGGCTGGCGCAGGCGACACTTGCCTTCATTTCTTCTTCCTTGCCTCGCTCTAGATCTGCTTTCTCTCTCTTCGCCGCCGCTATCTCCAGATCTGCTCCACCCTTGCTCTGCTTCTGCCGCCCATGGCACCCCGCAAGGTCATGACTTCCTTGGCTCCGGCTTGGTATGAGCCCGCTCTTGAGGCGCCCACTGTCATGGAGAAGAGCCTAGCCTCCGTGCGCCTGCTGACGGTGGGAGAGAGCAACGAGTGGGGGAAGACGGAGCTCCGGCTTGCCTCCGACGAGCCAGAGCCTGAGGGGAGCACCTTCTTTCCCTTCTTTTTGAGCAGCGTTGCCGTCGGGTTGGTTCCTCCCTTCTCTAATTTCTTTTATGAAGTCCTCGACCACTATGGGCTGCAAGCGTTGCATCTCCATCCCAACTCTGTCCTCCTCCTATCCATATTTGCCTACTACTATGAGGTGTACCTAGGCGTGATGTCGTCCGTGGTGCTCCGGCGCCATTTCTTCTTCCTCCGCGTTAGTGAGGGTCACATCTCTGGATGCGCCAACTTCGTTGCGTCCGGCAAGGCCAACTCGATCTCGAGCATCGGGAAGAGGGCTGACAACATTTGATCCAAATGGGTCATGGTGGACGCCAAGCTCGCCCATCCGCGCCTGGACTTGCCGATGGAGGCGCCCCTGCAAGGCTAGGAGTGGCCCAGGGCAGAGCTTGTCACCGAGCGGGCATCGTCAGTGTTGGGGCAGATGATGACTGACATGAAGCCGGGCAATGCGAGGGCGGCCAAAATAATGGGAGCGATGCTCCTGAGGGAGTTCTTGACACTGCGGGTTGCCCCACTCCAAGCGTGTGCGCCCCCCTTCTGGGATCTTGAAGGAGGGGAAAACAAGGCCCGCCTGAGGCCGGGGGACCTGCCTGATGATGAGCTGGACGCCGTCCTGCGTCTCATAGTTGGAGACAACCAGGAGTACCCGCCTAGCGCCTTCATTCCCCTGTTCCAACGTAGGGACCGGGAGGAATTCGTCGCCTCCAGGCTGACTTTTGATGCACGCGAGCTGGTGGCGCTGGTGTTTTCGGGAGCTCCTACAGCGCAGAAACCGGTGGAGGTGTCTTCTGGCGAGTCCCGCGGAGAGGGGGAAGAGGAGGTGGACTCGGAGGAGACACCGGAAGAGGTGGGGGAGACCTCCCCTCCGAGCAAGGCCGAGATTCTTCGCGCCCTTCCTGATGATGCCGAGGCTGACACCTTCCAAGGGGAGAGAGAGCCACCCCTCATCCCGACGAAGGGTAGGTCGTCGCTGGTGGCCCGCGATGTTTCCCCTGTCCTGGCGTTTCCCGAGGCGGGCTCCAGTTCTGTCTCTACTCTGCCAGGCACCGCCGGAACCCGAACGCCTGCTCCTTAGGTCCCCATGCTGTCAGGCTTCAAGCTTCCCAAGCGGTCGGTGGAATACATCGCAGTGGATCGGTAAGTGTCTTAAGCTTCGTGTTGCCCTTGTTTGGACCCGTTGTTTCCTGATGCTCGCCCCTGGTTGATCAGGCCGACATCTTTGGCGAAGAAGAGGAAGGAGGATACGGCAACTGTACCCCCCTCAGCAAGGAAAGGAGGCAGCAGCGCCCGCATCCCCCCAACCCGGTCGTCCTCATGGGGCCAAGAGGAGCATCGCCGCGTGGAGTCAGCCCCCATGGCCCCACTGGCTCTAGTGTAGCTGATGAGGTCCTAGCTGCTCCGGAACCCGTGGTCTCCCAAGCCCTGGTGATGATGTCGCTTCCTCCTACTGCTGCATCTCCACTTCCTGGTCCTTCTGCTCCGGCTTCCATCTTGGAGCGTGCCCTTTCGGAGATGACCTAGATGCAGGCGGATGTTCGGAGCGCGGACCCGCGCCTGGTGGCCGGGTGTCTGGAGCTGGCCTCTGGCTGGCTTCACTCCGATCTGGCGGTTGGCGCAGCGCTGGGCCATGATGCTGTGGCTTCCGAGAAGGAGAAGCAAGGAGCCGCCGGCGCTGCAGCCGATCGTGAGGCAGCGCTGAAAGACACCAAGGCCGCCCGTGACCGATGCCAAGTGCTGGAGGGCGAGTTGGAGAGCCTGCGCGACAAGCACGCCGAAGAGGTACGCCGCCGCCAAGTAGAGGAGAAGGAGATGAAGGCCCGGGAGGAAGCCGTCAAGAACCGTGATCCTGAGCTGGCAGAGCTAGGGAAGAAGCAGGCCGCCAAGCGCAACCAGTTGGAAGAGTTGGAGCGGAAGATGGGGACAAGGGAGGCCGATCTTGATGCCAAGGCACGAGTCCTGGCTGAAGACCACGTGGCCTTCGCTGACCTCGAGAAGAGGTCGCACACGGCGCTGAAGACACTCTACGAGCACGGCTTGGAGAAGCCGCTGGACACCGACGAGGGCGGCCCGCCCAGCTACTTCCTCTCGTGGTGGAGGCGCTTGAGGAGGTCGTTGACGGCCTCGGTCCCATGGTGGAGGCAGAAGCCCGCGTCCTGTCTTCAGCTGCACTGACTCACGTCTTCAGCCATCTGCACCTCTGCGACCCCGATGCTCGTCTTGACGAGCTGCTGGAGCCTGTGGCTGAAGATCAATACGAGGCGGCCGCCGCGGCCATGCAGGATCAGGTGGGGGCCTTGCTGAGGAGGTTCCGCGGCTTCGTCTCCGCTCCTCTGTCCGGCATCGTCGATCTTGCGGCTGGTGGTGAAGACAAAACTGCTCGCGAGGGAGCGCCTTCCACAGGCGACGTCTAGAGGTGACCTGAGGCTATTCTTCCCATTTCATTCCTGCAACATGTATCAGGCCTCGTGGAGGCATTTAGACTTTTCATTTGGCATTGTGAAAACAATATGCTTGTAATATTTGCTTTGAGATTTTGCATTTTCCTTCCTATTTGCTTTGTTCTGCGTCGGCAAAGCCCGGCCCCGCACATACCTCAACCGCCATTGGGCCGACTGGAGACCAGGACGGTCCAAGGAGTGAGGGGTTACGTGACCAGTTAGGCTCCTGAGTCGCGATGCTCAGGAGTCCCCCTTGACGCACGAACAACATATATGGAGAGTTCGTGAGGATAGATTAATGTTCTACGTTGGCAGAGCCCGGCCCCGCGCATAACTCAACCGCCATTGGGCCGACCGGAGACCAGGACAGACCAAGTAGTGAGGGGCTACGTGACCAGTTAGGCTCCTGAGTCGAGATGCTCAGGAGTCCCCCTTGACATTGAAACAATTTCCATACCTGCCCTCACTGAGGCCTCGGGAGTGGCGCGCGACGCCTAGGTCCGGGGGACCTGGTTGGGTGGCGTGCACTTGGGCGTGACCCGAGTGCAGCCCCCATGCCCAGCCCCCTCGCGTGACTCTCCCGAGGGGAGGCATCATGGTGAGGCTATGCGCTGAGCTCTGGGCTCCCTGAGGTTGGTACGACCGTGGGGTCGCCCTCAGTTGTTTATCACCAGCACGGAGCATAGTGCTTCCGCTTGTGCACGGGCATAGCCGCTCCTCGGCAGTGTCGACAGCCAGCATGGAGCATGGAGCTTCCACTTGGGCGTGGCAGCATGGGATGGGCCCCCCTCCGGGAGGAGCCCCGGGGCGTGTACAACCCCGCCCTGATATGTGGCTTGCATGGCAGGGCTGTGAGGTGTATCTGGGCACCCGGGAGCTAGCGCGGGACTCACAAGGCCCTACCTCAAGGCGAGTTGCGCCTGGTCTTGAGTCTTGGTGACTGTATGTCCCTGCAAGGCGGTTAGAAGCAAGCACTCTACATCCTCAGGTCCCGGCCCTCGAGCGAGCTCAATCGTCGCTGGTATGCCAGGGGGTGACAGCTGGAGAGCCAGTAAGAGCTCTTGAGTCGTGATGCTCAGGAGCCCCCCTTTTAACGTGGAAGAGAATTGCATAGGGTGAATGGACCTGTGGCGGGCGGTGATCGAGAAGGCGATAGCCGTGAGCAGGCTAAGCATGGAGAGCAGATCAGCTTAGGTAAATGCAGGAAGATACATGCCACCGGGTCTGGCCCGAGCGGCGTGGGGATGATGCAGCCCGAGGGGCGCCCCCAACAAGGTAAGCTAAAGACATAAGCAAAAGGGATACATGCCACAGGGACGGGCCCATGTGGCCTGGGAATAATGCAGCCCGAGGGGCGCTCCCAGCTTAAATGAACCCGGAAGATGACACCTGGTTTTGTAGACGAAATAGAGTTGGTGCAGCTGAAGCCCCGCGTTGAAGGAATGGCTCCTCATGAGCCACCTGGACCCTGAGCCTCGGGAGGCTCTGGGGCTCA
The DNA here is from genome assembly GCF_018294505.1 of Triticum aestivum. NCBI lineage: Eukaryota > Viridiplantae > Streptophyta > Magnoliopsida > Poales > Poaceae > Triticum > Triticum aestivum. The sequence continues at coordinate 441,805,258 of NC_057800.1, read as the reverse complement.
GGAGGTTCCCTGAAGACCGTCCCCATATCCTCCAGAACCGCGTGGAACCTGACCTCCTGAGCCGCCAAGACTTGCCGCACGTTGCGCTGATAGGCCGATGCCACGCTCGGCAAGCCAAATGGGCATGCAAACGTAGCTGTGTGGTGGGCCCTCACAGCGGCCCGCACGTGATGGCCAGAAGCGTTCCTGAGATGCGGCCTTGTTGAGCCCTGGGACGACAACGCAGGCACGCAGCCCGGCATCCTCACCTGGATGGGGGGCTGCGCCTTGTGAGCGGTTGTGGCCGCACATGGCTCTTGCTTCTTGCAGTTCCTGGGTGGTCTTGGTGATGAACTCCTGGGTGGTGGGCACTCCTTGCCTTGTGCTCTCCTGAGGGTCGCGTTCCGCGAAGCACGCTTCCAAGTGGTGCCCAAGCGCCTCCCTTGTTAGGTTGGCAAGGTCTGAGGCTCTCCAGGAGAGAGCCCCCGAGTCCTGCCCGAGGAGGGCACCGGGCGTGCCTTCCTATGCGGTGGAGGGAGGCGCCCCTGGAGCGGGCGCTGATCCTGACGAGGCTCCTGGCGCGACGCCATCTTCTTGGGGTCCTATGCGACGCGGCAGGTTCTTCTTGGGGATGGTCTCCGGAGGGCCTTCACTTCTGCTATCAGGGTTGTCGATTGCTGCGGCTTGGAAGGCGCACTCAAGGGAGCACACCGCATCCCTTTCTTCACATGGGACCATGATGATTCCCCCGCTTCCTGGCATCTTGAGAATGTTGTAGCCGTGGTGAGTGACTGCCATGAACTTGGCCAGGGCTAGATACCCGAGGATGGCATTGTACCACAGTCGGATGTGCGCGGCGTCGAAGTCGATGAGCTCGGTGCGGTAGTTCTTGCGCTCCCCGAAGGTGACAGGCAGGCGGACTTGCCCTATCGGTGTGGTGGAACCGTCAGTTACTCCTGAGAAAGGCTTGGTGGGCTGGAGATGTTCATACGACACTTGGAGGCTGTCGAACGCGTGGACGGACAGGACATTGAGCCCTGCGCCGCCGTCAATGAGAGTCTTGGTGACTTGCACATTGTTGATGACTGGGGAGCACAACATAGGGACTGTGCCAGCGGTGGCTGCACACTTGAGCTGGTCTGCCAAGTCGAAGGTGATGGAGCATTGGGACCACCTGAGTGGGCGCGTGGCCTCGAGCTTGGGGACCACCGCGTTCACCTCACAAGTGAACTATTTGAAGATGCGCTGAGAGGCGGGGGCCTGGGCGCCGCCCAAGATGCAGGCGATTGCACGCGGCTCCTGGAAGCCCCCAGCCCCCTCGTCCTGATGGTGGTCATCGTTCCTTCTCGATGGCGGCAACGGGGGAAGACCGGCGTTGCTTCGGGGGCGATCCTGACGAGGCGGGTCCCTCCAGGCGCCCTCGCGAGGTTGGTCCTGCCAACACTCCTCACGAGGTCGGTCGCGCCACTCCTGGCGCGGGCCACGGTCGTCCCAGCATCTGCCTCCGCAGTCGTAGCCCCGGTCATTGCGCTCGGGGCGTCGACCGTAGCGTCCTTCCCGTATGGCTCTGAGCTCTTGACAGTCGCTGGTGTTGTGGGTGTTCAGATTGTGGAAGGCGCAGAATGGTCAGCCATTCTTGGACGACTCGGGTTGATCTCTGCCTCGCTTGGTGTCGGGCTACGCTGCGAGCACTACTGCCTCTTTGCGCTTCACGTCCTTGGCCTTCGTCTCCTCCACTCCTGCAGCTGGCAGCTCAAGGAGAGAGAGGCGCCCCTCCTCAGCTCTTGCGCACTTGGTCGCCAGGTTGAACAGCTACTGAGATGTGCAAAGCTCCTCGTGGATAGCCAGCTCTTCCTTCATCTTGACGTCATGGACGCCGTCTGAGAACGCGGAGATGATGGCTTCGTCCGTGACCTTCGGGATCTTGAGGCGGGTGTTGTTGAAGCGCTGGATGTACTTCGGGAGGGTCTCTCCTGGCTGTTGCTTGATGCGGCGTAGATCGCCCGCGGCCGGTGGGCGGTCGCGAGTGCCCTAAAATTTTGCGACGAAGCGGTCGCGCATCTCGTCCCAGGAGGAGATCGAGCCGTGTTGCAAGTTCAGGAGCCAAGAGCGGGCCCCATCTTTGAGAGCCATGGGATACCAGTTCGCCATGACCTTTTCATCGCTGTTGGCCGCCTCGATGCTCAGCTCATAGAGCTATAGGAACGCCGCAGGGTCAGCGGTGCCGTCATAGCAAGGAGGCAGATCCGGCTTGAACTTGCCTGGCCAGGCGACGCTACGCAGCTCAGGGGTGAAGGCATGGCAGCCAGCCGTGGTTGCCGGTGCCCGCTTCGGAGGTGGAGCTAGGTCTTGATGAGGTCCGCGCTGTGCCACTACAGGCGGCAGGCGGTCTTGACAAGGTGGCGCGGGGAGCACCGGTGCAGCTTCTCGCGGCCGCAGGATTTCTTGGCAGCTTCTTTCTTCACGCGCGGGCGCCGGGCGCGGTGGATCATGCCACGGAGGCGTGCGCCTTGGTGCCAAGACACCGTCTTGGGGTCGAGGTGGTGGAGGCAAGCCATGAGCCCCATCACCCGTGGCTGGTTGAGGGGGAGGCAGAGAGCGGGACGGCGTCAGAGAGCCCCCCGCGGCACGGACGAGTTCGGCGACGCGGTCGAGCCACTCCTCGTAGAGGTCTTCGATGGGACGGTAGCGCAGGAGTTCGTTCGCCGCGAGAAGCGCGGCCCATGCCTCCATGGGAGCACGACGCACGTGAGACAAAGAACCGGCAGGGGTCAGTGATGGAGTAGCGGTGCTGCCGTCCTGCCGCACCGAAGGATGCTACGAGGATGCCTGCTGCTCGTTCCCCACCGGGCCGGTGGCAGCGTTGGCGGCAGGGGACGGAGAACGACGAGGTGGCCCGCCGACGGGAGCCATCTAAGCGATGCGGGTGGTGAGGGTAGCCCGACGCTCAGCTCGAGCACGGCGAGCGTCCGACATGGAGACGATGGAGCGATGAACTGACAGAAAGGAAGCTACAGCGCACCCCTACCTGGCGCGCCAAATGTCGGATGTGGGGTTCCGACAAACCCTTAAGGCTCGAACACTGGGGTGCATGCGAAGTCTTCCCTCCTACCAATCTACGCCCTAGCTCGCTAAGATCTTGCGGACGAACTCGACGAACTCACAACACAGAAAGACACGAGATTTATACTGGTTCGGGCCACCGTTGTGGTGTAATACCCTACTCCAGTGTGGTGGTGGTGGATTGCCTCTTGGGCTGATGATGAATAATTATAGGGGAAGAACATCCTCCTGAGGTTGAGGTGTTCTTGTGCGTATGAACTTGTGGCGTGAGGGTTCGATCTCAGGTCTCTCATCCCTACTATGTTGGCTAGCTCTACTTATATAGGCCCTGGTCCTCTTCCCAAATATTGAGCGGGAAGGGAGCCAACAATGGCGGGCTAATTTGAAGGGGGACAACTAGTACAAGCTATCCTCACAAAAGTGGTCTTCGCCTATGCAAAGCTTTGCTGGTGACGCCGTCTTCGGCTCCACAATGACCTCCGTCCTGCCATCCTTCTAGTCTTGGTCTCGTTGCACCGAAATGGCAACCTTTGCCTAGGGCCTCGGCACTCCTCGCCTGCGCTTGCCTCCTTAGCACCAAAGAGGAAATGAGGACGCTGCACGCACCAGCGCCCGCCTAGCACCCGCCTGGCACCGTTCATCATGGCTCATGTCACGAGATCCTCGTGAGGTTCTCCCCGCCTTGATATCTCCGCTCCTCCTGAGCCTGCCTGACCAGGCTGCTACGGAGGAGGTCTTGCATCGTCCGCCTCACGAGGCTTGGCCCCTCGCGAGGGTCTTGGATGCCTTGTTGACAAAGACGGGCCGTACGACCTGCTGCTTGGCCACGCCATGAGCCGCAGGCAGGCAAATCCGGGGACCCCCGTTCCCAGAACACCGAGAACTATGGCTGCCATGTGTGCCGACCACCATATCTTGGAGGAGAACCTCATCTTCGAGGCCACCGTCGACACCGCCACGCGGTTGTCTATGTTGAAAATACTATTCGTGTTGTTTTCTCGAGGCCACCGCCAATGCCTTCTAGTGATTTGTCCTCTGTAATGTGAACATGAAATCTGATGTTTAGTTAATAGTTTGGTCCTCTGAAATGTAATGTTCAGTTAACACTTTGGTCCAACAATTGCTACATTTCATAGTACTGTTCTCAAGCATTCTTTGTTTGGTCAACTGTCTTATCTTCTAGTACATGTTTCTATTCTTTAATGTCATGCTCAGTTAACTATTTTGATTCATTTGGTCTGCTATCCATTTAACTGTTTGGTTCAGTTCTGCAATTTGATTTTCAATTGTTGTGGGTACAATTTTGTATTGTTATGCATGTGACACCAATCGAATTTGGCTGTACTCAATACATATTCTACTGATAGTATGGCAACTCTAAGTTAACCTGATCAAGATCTTCCTTATGTGTGTTGCAGGGAAACAATGGGAGACACTACGGTTTACCATCGAGGTTTGTTCAAGCATGGTCCTTTGGCTAATAGCACATTATTTTTAATTGCAGGAATCATCCTAATATTTAAGTTTCTTACAATTTGGTCTTGCACATGTAGGTCATGCTGTCAAAGGCTTAGACCCACTGTTTGACCCATTTTGCATATGGGGAAATGAGATGTCCATGAATATCATTCAAGTTAAGAAACTCAGAAAGATTGTGAAAACGCAACTAATCCCTGGGTGATTTTGGTAATTATTAACAACATATAGCTCATTGAACTAATACTCTTTCAAGATGATTATTTCAGAAAGTTCAATGATTGGCATGGCATGGACTAGAAATGTAGACCCCTCAAAATGATAAGGACACATATTGGCTCAAGCTCAAGACTCTACATTTTCATTTTAGTGATCCAAGATCACAATGAGTCCATAGGAAAAGCCAATACTATTAAAAGGGGGTGAGGTGTTGCTTAATGGCTTGCTTGCTCAAAATGCTGAGTGATATGCTCCAAAAGCCCTCAACCACTTTATCATATCCACATATGTCCCAAACCAAAAGTCAAACTCGGCCCCACCGATTTGATCTATCCGGCGCCACCGAGTTCATTTGACATAGCCATAGACAGAAACCCTAATCAGTTTGGTCTCACCAAGGGATCTCGGTCTCACCGAGATTGGATTGGAAACTCTCTGGTTCCCTTCATAACGTTTCGATCTAACCGAGATGAGTGATCGGTCCCACCGAGTTCGCAATGCAAACTCTCTGTTTCCTTTTCGTAACGTTTCGGTCCCACCGAAATGAGCGATCGGTTCCACCGAGTTGGCCTGACCAACTCTCTATTTGCCTATTACAGAAACCGGTCTTACCGAGTTCATGTGATCGGTCTCACAGAGATTATGTTAGGCCCTAACCCTAATGAAATCGGTCACACTGAGTTGACATGTCGGTCCCACCGAAAATCCTAACATTCACATTTTGAACTAAACCGGTCTGACCGAGTTTAACTATTCAGTCCCACCGAGTTTGGTAAATTGTGTGTAACAATTAGATTTTGTGTGGAGGCTATATATATACCCCTCTACCTTTCCTCCATTCGAGAGAGAGCCATCAGAACATGCCTACACTTCCACCATTCATTTTCTGATAGAGAACCACCTAATCATGTGTTGAGACCAAGATATTCCAATCCAACCACAAGAATCTTGATCTCTAGCCTTCCCCAAGTTGCTTTCCACTCAAATCATCTTTCCACCAAATCCAAATCTGTGTGAGAGAGAGTTGAGTGTTGGGGAGACTATCATTTGAAGCACAAGAGCAAGGAGTTCATCATCAACACACCATCTATTTTAACTTTTGTAGAGTGGTGTCTCCTAGATTGGTTAGGTGTCACTTGGGAGCCTCCGTCAAGATTGTGGAGTTGAACCAAGGAGTTTGTAAGGGCAAGGAGATCGCCTACTTCCTGAAGATTTACCCAAGTGAGGCAAGTCCTTCGTGGGTGATGGCCATGGTGGGATAGACAAGGTTGCTTCTTCGTGGGCCCTTCATGGATGGAGCCCTCCGTGGACTCGCGCAACTGTTACCCTTCGTGGGTTGAAGTCCCCATCAACATGGATGTACGATAGCACCACCTATTGGAACCATGCCAGAAACTCCGTGTCTACATTGCGTTTGCTCCCTCCAAACTCCTCCCCTTTACCTTCATATGCAATGATTTACATTCTGCGGCTATACTCTTAGATTTGCATGTGTAGGTTGATTGCTTGACTTGTGATAAGTTTCTAAAATCTGCTAAGACTTAAAATTGGGAAAAGGCTAGATTTTTATTTGGTCAAGTAGTCTAACCACCCCCCTCTAGACATACTTTCGATCTTACAGATTGTTAGGATGAATAAACTTGCGATGAATAACAACAAGATATTTATTTGCACAATGAAGAAGACATCAGTCAACTCAAGGATGGTACTAACTCTTTTACCTTGTTTTTACCCCTTGCGCCCTTTCAAAATTTATAACAACGATTTATGCATATCTTTGTTTTCAGTACTTTTCAAAGAAGTTCACCGATGATTACCTCTCAAACCACCTGCATGGTCAAGAGGCGTGGAAGGTATTCATTCAACACCCACGGTACAATATTGAAGTCTTGCTGAAGAGGACGAAGGTTGGGCGGGCAATTATCCATAGCCACTGGCCTAAGTTGCAAGGACATTCAACATCAATAAAGGCTCAATATTTGCCTTCCGCTACTGCAGTTTCCCAGATGAGATTCATCTGTCTATTTACTGTGTATGATGCTAATTTCCAAAGGTTTTTGATGTTGCATGTGAAACTTGGTGCTGTTGTGTATTGGCGTAACTGAGTGCCGAAGCTATCTGATGTAATTCGATTATGCAATCCTGGTTGCTGTTATTTGGATATGAACTATCTAGTGTGTTTTATAAGAAATATCAATTTGATTAGTACATGGGTTATCAATAATAGACTATAATTAGCCTTCTTATTGGGGTTTTCTATTGCACACGGTTACTCAGACAGCACCGTGGGCGATGAATCAAACAACCCGCACGGTTTCTAGAAAGTAGGCGTGTTCGATCAATTAACAATCACACACGACTTTCAGCAGTGAACTGTTTGCGTTGGGCCATCTTGCACAAACGTTTCCACACAAAGAACTGTGTGAGCACTACGAAAAAAAGACACATCCGTGACATTTTGGGCCGAATGAATTTTTTTTCTGTCATACATATGACACTTCTATGACGATAATTGTGACAAAACCCAGTATCATCATAGATGTGGTGGGCTCCTACTTCCATGACAAAAAATCATGATAGAAAATGGGCTTTTCGTCCTGGGCGGGCCGGAGATGCAGCTGCATGACATTCTTTGGGCCATCCATGACGGAAAAAACCGTGGTAGAAGCGAGGGTGAGGAAAATTTCGGGGAGTTCCCGGTTATGGTGGGAGGTCGGGGGCTGAGCGATGCATGTTTCTCTCGTACATGTACGCACGTGTGTGCGAGGCGTTGGCTCTAACTGAACCCGAGCGAGGCGTTGGGCTCTAACTAAACCCGAGCGATTGCACTGCAGGTTACGCGTTACTGAACCCGAGCGATCGATCGATGGATGTTAACTGAACCTGATCGAGCGATTCCTTTGCTACTGCTGCTAACTGAAGCCGATCGATGCTGCCTCTAGGATGAACAGTGAGCGTTGCGAGGGGGGGTTGGATGAATAGTGAGCGATGGCGTTGCCTCTGGATGAACAGGACCCCGTGGTGTGGTGGAGGGCCGGATGAACAGTAGACGGTGGAGGGGTGCCCGTGGACTCTACTCAAATGAGTGTATGGATCCCTACAAAAGAAGAGAAGACTCACCTAAAAGGAGAAGTAGAAGAGAAGAATCACCTCCAAGAGAGAGAAGGAGTAGAGATGATCGTTATGAATGAAGAACCTCTCGCAGAAGCAAGGATTCAGAAAGGAAGGACAAATCATCAGGGAGCTACAGAAAAGGAAGACATCAAACTCATGTTGGTGAATGGTTATCCGGCTCCGACTCCGACCATCATTCCGAGAGAAGTTATCACTCCGACTCCGAATATACTCAAGATGAAGTTGTTGCTGGTCTAGCACTTGTGACAACCAACTCCTATGACATATTTGACTCACCAAATGAAGAAATTGGAAGATGCTTCATGGCTAAAGGCGCAAAGGTATCACACCCCGAGTATGTTGATTTCAATAGTGATGAAGATGATTTGCTAGGTGATGATGATTTACTTGTTGACAACACTAGTGATGAAAACTATGATGAACTTGCTATTAGTCATGCTAATCAAGATAAAACAAATGACGATGAGAAGAAGTAGATTGAGCATCTAACTAAAGAACTAAACACTCTTAAGTTAGCTCATGAAACTACCTTGGAAGATCATCGAGAGCTTTTAAAGACTAATGAGAAGCTACGCTTTGAAAATTTCAATCTAGAGCAAGAGCATGGGTTCTTAAAAGCAATCAATGATGACCTTCGCAAGAAAAGTTCTTCTTACATCGCCAAGCGTTTACTCTTGTCTAGTTACATGCCACAAGTAAAATCTAGTAACAAGAGCAAGAAAAATTCTACTTCTGGTAGTAATAATAATCATGTTAAATCCAATGCTGTTACTTCTAGTAGTTCTCTTAATTCCATTAATGATTCTCTTAGCCAAGTTACACTTGAGCAAGAAAATAGCTTATTGAAGGGAATTATAGATAAAGGTGTTTACAAGAGCCTTGCTGGAATTAAACAATTTGAGGAAATTGTACACAATCAAGGAAGGCACCGGAAGAATCAAGGTGTTGGTTTTGAATGAAAGTTCAATGCCAATGGATTTGAGTGGGAATAAGATCAATACCCCAAGACGAAGTTTGTTCCTCAACAAGAGAAGTATGATCCTACTTCTTTCAAGGGAACACAATCTCAAGATGATTTTCCACCACAAGACCACAAGCAAAAAGGTAAGGACATGCTTCAAGAAGATATTGATGCTTTTGAAGAAGCTCCCAAGGCCTTGGTCAAGTGGGTTCCTAAGACTACATCAAGTTCTACTTCATCAAGTATGACTACAACTCCAAGGATTCCCATCAAGTTGATGTGGATCCCAAAGAAGAAGAACTATGGAATTCATGAGGGTGACTCTGCCAACATACTTCACTCATATCATTTTGGCGATAACAAGTGCAAACAACTTCCACATCTTGCACTAGTTCAAGGAGTCACAAACCCTCTTGTTGGTAAGACAAGGGACATGGTAACCTAATGCCTTCATGGACATGATCTTGTGTGTACTTCACTCTATGTCTATGGATATCCTTGCTTGTTCCTTGTTGGACTAACCAATGTAGGTATTGAAAGTGCGACTCACTCCAATGGATTGCTCGAAATGATCTACATCAACATTGAGCATCCACATCTTCAACATCTACATGAAGTCATCAATTACCAAAAAGGGGAGATTGAAATTGCAACTAATCCCTGGGTGGTTTTGGTAATTATTAACAACATATAGCTCGTTGAACTAATACTCTTTCAAGATGATAATTTCAGAAAGTTCAATGATTGGCATGGCATGGACTAGAAATGTGGACCCCTCAAAATGCTAAGGACACATATTGGCTCAAGCTCAAGACTCTACATTTTCATTTTAGTGATCCAAGATCACATTGAGTCCATAGGAAAAGACAATACTTTTAAAAGGGGATGAGGTGTTGCTTAATGGCTTGCTTGGTCAAAATGCTTAGTGATATGATCCAAAAGCCCTCAACCACTTTCTCATATCCACATATGTCCCAAACCAAAAGTCAAACCCGGCCCCACCGATTTGATCTATCCAGCGCCACCGACTTCATTTGACATAGCCATAGCTAGAAACCCTAATCAGTTTGGTCTCACCGAGATGGGATTGCAAACTCTCTGATTCCCTTCGTAACGTTTCGGTCTAACCGAGATTATCAATCGGTCTCACCAAGTTAGCAATGTAAACTCTCTGTTTCCTTTTCGTAATGTTTCGGTCCCATCGAAATGAGCGATCGGTCCCAGCGAGTTTGCCTGACCAACTCTCTGTTTGCCTATTACAGAATCGGTCTCACCGAGTTCATGTGATCGGTCTCACCAAGATTACGTTAGGCCCTAACCCTAATGAAATCGGTCACACTGAGTTGACATGTCGGTCCCACCAAAAATCCTAACGTTCACATTTTGTACTAAATCGGTCTGACCGAGTTTAACTATTCGGCCCCACCGAGTTTGGTAAATTGTGTGTGTAGGATCGAAAGTATGTCTAGAGGGGGGGGGTGATTAGACTACTTGACCAAATAAAGACTTAACCTTTTCCCAATTTTAGTTCTTGGCAGATTTTAGCTTTGTAGGACAAGTCAAGAATTCATTACACAATTCAAGCAAGCATGCAAAGAGTATATTGGCAGCGGAAAGTAAATCATGCAACTTGCAAGAATGTAAAGGGAAGGGTTTGGAGAATTCAAACGCAATTGGAGACACGGATGTTTTTCCCGTGGTTCGGATAGGTGGTGCTATCCTACATCCACGTTGATGGAGACTTCAACCCACGAAGGGTAACGGTTGCGCGAGTCCACGGAGGGCTCCACCCACGAAGGGTAACGGTTGCGCGAGTCCACGAAGGGCTCCACCCATGAAGGGTCCACGAAGAAGCAACCACCCACAAAGGGTCCACGAAGAAGCAACCTTGTCTATCCCACCATGGCCATCACCCACGAAGGACTTGCCTCACTAGCGGTAGATCTTCACGAAGTAGGCGATCTCCTTGCCCTTACAAACTCCTTGGTTCAACTCCACAATCTTGTCGGAGGCTCCCAAGTAACACCTAGCCAATCTAGGAGACACCACTCTCCAAGAAGTAACAAATGGTGTGTAGGTAATGAACTCCTTGCTCTTGTGCTTCAAATGATAGTCTCCCCAACACTCAACTCTCTCTCATAGGATTTGGATTTTGTGGAAAGAAGATTTGAGTGGAAAGCAACTTGGGGAAGGCTAGAGATCAAGATTCATATGGTAGGAATGGAATATCTTGGTCTCAACACATGAGTAGGTGGTTCTCTCTCAGAACATATGAGTTGGAATTGTGTATGTGTTCTGATGGCTCTCTCTACGAATGAAGAGGAGGTGGAGGGGTATATATAGCCTCCACACAAAATCCAACCGTTACACACAGTTTTCCAATCTCGGTGGGACCGAATCAACAAACTCGGTCGGACCGAAAATGTAAACCTAGTGACCGTTAGAGATTTTCGGTGGGACTGACATGCAACTCGGTAGGACCGATATGGTTAGGGTTTGGGCATAACGTAATCTCGGTGAGACCGATTACACAAACTCGGTGAGACCGATTTTGGTAATTAGCTAACCAGAGAGTTGGTCAGGCAAACTCGGTGGGACCGATTTGCTCTTTCGGTGAGACCGAAAAGTTACAAAAAGGAAACACTGAATTTACATTGCAATCTCGGTGGGACCGATTCGCTCTTTCGGTGAGACCAAAAAGTTACGGAAGGGAAACCGAGAGTTTGCAATCCCATCTCGGTGAGACCGAGATCCCTATCGGTAGAACCAAATTGCTAGGGTTTGGTAGTGGCTTATGACAAGTGAAACTCGGTGGCGCCGGATAGAAAGAATCGGTAGGACCGAGTTTGGCTTAGGGTTTAGGTCATATGTGGATACGGGAAAGTAGTTGAGGGTTTTGGAGCATATCACTAAGCACATGAAGCAAGAGGCTCATTAAGCAACACCCCATCCGCTCCTTGATAGTATTGGCTTTTCCTAAAGACTCAATGTGATCTTGGATCACTAAAATATAAAATGAAGAGTCTTGAGCTTTTGAGCTTGAGCCAATCCTTTGTCCTTAGCATTTTGAGGGTTCCACTTTCACATCCATGCCATGCCAATCATTGAGCTTTCCTGAAATAGTCATCTTGGAATAGCATTAGCTCAATGAGCTATATGTTGTTATGAATTACCAAAACCACCTAGGGATAGTTGCACTTTCAATCTCCCCCTTTTTGGTAATTGATGACAACATATAGATCAAAGCTTCGACAAATGATAATAAGCACGCTTTGAGAAGTATGTGACAAGTAAGAGCTCCCCCTAAATTTGTGCATATTTAAAATTTGCTTTGGACTGCAAATGCACAAAGAGTTAGAGTCATGGGTTACTCTTCCATGTCACATACATCTTGGTGGAGCGCTTAAAATGATAAGAATGAAATACATGCACTCATCACCAAGAATAGTGAATGATCACATAAGATAGATAAGATGATAATATTAAGCAAACATTAAGTGTAGCTTATGATCAAACACATGATCATCAATGTCTCACGAGCAAAGACATAGTATCTCACACAAAAGCAAACAAAGTTTGAAAAACCACAAAATAAAACAAGGGAGAATAAAAGCAACACTCTCTCTCGAAGCCTATGATCTATACATTTTCTCCCCCTTTGGCAACAAGTTACCAAAAAGTTCCTAGAAAATGCATAGTGCTAAGTCGACACTCAGGCTTGATCTTCAGGTGGTGGTGGAGTCCGGAGCACTCCAAGGTAGTACTCTTCGTTGTCCTTGATGTATTGCCAATCAACCCATCTCATATCACAGACAATTGGCTTCTTGTCTAGCAGCACTGTCTCATAAAAGTCTTGCTGCTCCTTGGTGTGAAACCTGTAGTCAACTGCAGTCCTTCTCCTTGAAGCATACAGGTCTGCTTCTCTCCACTTACGGAGCCCTGAATCTCTCCCGAGTTTCATATCCTCAGCCACAGGATGAGCATCGTTGTGGTCTGGGATCTTGGGCTTGAGCTTTCTAAGAACATTCTCTTCTTCTTCTTCTTCTGCAGCTTCAGGCACTGGGGCCTTGTTCTTCTCAGTAGCTGGGATGCTTCTTGTGTTCCTCTTTGGTGCTGTCTTGACCTTTTATGCAGCCTTGGGTGCTTCCTTGGGCTTAGATGCAGTAGCCCCTGATTTGATAGCATCACCCATTAGCTTGGGTGCCTTAGGTGCTGGTGCAGCAACCTCTTCTTCTTCCTCTTCTTCCATGATGGAAGCCTTTCCAAGCACTCTGGCTGCGGTCTTCTTCACCCTTTCCTTCCTTTTCTTGCCTTCAGCAACAACTGGCTCTATGGGAGTGGGCTTCTCAGAAATCTTGATTGAAGCTCCAGCCTTTGGCATAGGCTGCCTGCCTGCTGGCCTTTTGATCTTTAACCCTGGCTTTGTGCCCTGAGCTGGCTCAATTCTCTTGGAAGTTGCTTCCTCTTCCTCTGCCACATAATCTTCATCCTCAGAATCTGAAGTTCTCTTCTTCCTCTGTCTGGTGGCAGCTTTTGGCAAATTGCTAGGGGTGCTCCTGCTGCCATCATCTGAGGAACTTGAGGGACTAGTGCCCTCACTCATCTGCACTTGCTGCTCTGACAAGTTCTGGCTATCACTTTGGTCTGACATGATGCAAACTCTGACTGCTGACCCTGTGAATAGGTTATAGATGAGATAGAGTGGATAAGCATCACAAAATGCAGAGATTTTTGCAAAAGAATAATTCAAAAACGTAGTTTTAGTTTCCCACTGAAAGCATCTCGGATCTACCGATTTCTAAACTCGGTGATACCGAAGCAGTTTTGGCACCTAAACTAGTGAACTCGGTCAGACCGAGTCACAGTTCGGTGGCACCGAGACTGCTAGGGTTTCACAGAGTTCCAAAATCGGTCACACCGATAAGTAATTCTTGGTCATACCGAGTCTCACTTGTGCAATGGCATAAGCCAAATCGGTGGGACCGAGTTTTTCAACTCGGTGGGTCCGAGATGGTTTCGGCGAAAACCTAACCCTAAAATTTTCGAATTAAACCTAATCTACGAGTTCATTGACTGGATAGAAGTTTAACAAACGTGGCAAGAATCATGATGATCACAATGTGCTAGGAATCGGATTGGGGAATAGCACAAAGATCGAGTCTATACCCTAGTTCGGCGGAGACTCACTACGGCGGCAACGGCGGGGTTGAATTTCCGTTGACGGCGACGGAGACCAGCGACTGGAGGCGGCTGGCGGCGAGGAGACGATCCGGAGACCAAGTTGGCAGAGCAGTCTATCGCGCGGGCGAAGGGGTTCGGAGAAATTTCCAAATTTTTTGCCCGTGACTATATATAGCCCGACCCTGTCGGTGTGACCGAGTGGAACAACTCGGTGGTACCGAGATGCAAAACTGTATACAGTTGTTGCAACTCGGTGTGACCGAATGGTTCAAATCGGTTGCACCGAGATCGAAAACCTAGATCAACTTAATGATCTCGGTAGGACCGAAAGTGGGGTATCGGTCAGACCGAGAATCATAAAGAGGTTTTGGAAGTTTAAGTCTATGATGAATCGGGGACTCCGAGCGCTCCTCACACAGAGTGGTTCGAATCTGACTTGATCAAATTTTGTGATGTAGCATGAATAGAGTTTGAGACGAGAAAAGCATAGATAGCTAGAGGAGGTTCTTAGGCATTCTTGTCCATCCACTTGGCAAAAGGAAATAAAACCAAACAATCAAAACAACAAGTGGATGTCTTCGAATGAGTAAAATAAGCAACCAGCATGCTCACATAATAAGATGGCAAATGAAATATGTGACAAGGCATGCACAACCAATTCTAGCATCTATCAAGCAATTTGCGATGACAAGGTCATCTATATATGAGTATATTGACTTAGGAGTCAAGTGAGAACACTTGATCATAGGTCATACTCATCGTTTAAGCTCAAGTGGGGTTACCACTTTTACATAAAGCATTGTTGTGTTCACATCTTTAGAGTTGCTTTAGCTCAAGTCTTAGAGTAAAGCTCCCCCTAGATGTGATATCCCCCCTTAGAGGGATGAACTAACCTCGGGTTTTGTCGATGATGACTTCATGTAGATGTTGAAGATGTGGATGCTCAATGTTGATGTAGATCACTTGGAGCTATCCATTTGAGTGAATTGCACTTTCAATACCTACATGGGTTAGTCCCACAAGGAACAAACAAGGATATCCATAGACATAGAGTGATGCACACACAAGATGGTATCCATGAAAACTTTTAGGTTACCTTGTCCCTTGTCTTACCAACAAGAGGGTTTGTGACTCCTTGAACTAGTGCAAGATGTGGAAGTTGATTGCACTTGTTCTTGCCAAAATGATAAGAGTGAAGTATGTTGGCGGAGTCACCCTTAAGAACTCTCTAGTTCTTCTTCTTTTGGATCCACGCCATCTTGATGGGAATCCTTGGAGTTGTAGTCGTACTTGATGAAGTGGAACTTGCAGTAGTCTTGGGAATCCACTTGACTAAGGTCTTAGGAGCTTCTTCAAATGCATCAATTTCCTCTTGAAGCTTGTCCTTGCCTTTTTGCTTGTAGTCTTGTGGTGGAAGATCATCTTGAGCTTGTGTCCCTTTGAAAGAAGTATCATACTTCTCTTGTTGAGGAACAAACTTTGTCTTGGGGTATTGATCTTCTTCCCACTCAACTCCATTGGCATTGAATTTTCGTTCAAAACCAACACCTTGATTCTTCCGGTGCGTTCCTTGCTTGCGCACAATTTCCTCGAATTGCTTACTCCCGGCAAGGCTTTTGTACACTCCTTTCTCTATAATTCCCTTCAGTAAGCTATTTTCTTGCTCAAGTGTAACTTGTCTAAGAGAATCATTAGTGGAATCAAGAGAACTACTAGAAGCAACAATATTGGATTTAGCATGATCATTGTTACTGCTAGAGGAAGAATCTTTCTTGTTCTTGTTACTAGACTTGACTTGAGGCATGTAAGTGGATAAGAGTAAACGCTTGGCAATGTAAGAAGAACTTTTCTTGCGGAGATCATCATTTATTGCTTTTAAGAACTCATGCTCTTGCTCAAGATTGAGCTTTTCAAAGCGTAATTTCTCATGAGCTCTTAAAAGTTCTCGATGATCTTCGAAGATAGTTTCATGAGCTAACTTAAGAGTGTTGAGTTCTTTACTTAGAGCCACAATCTTCTCCTTATCATTGTCATTCGTTTTATCTTGATTAGCATGATTAATTGACGTTTCATCATAGTATTCATCACTAGAGTTTTCAACAAGCAAATCATCACCTAACAAGTCATCTTCATCACTACTGAAATCAACATACTCGGGGTGTGTTACCTTAGGACCTTTAGCCATGAAGCATCTTCCAATTCCTTAATTTGGTGAGTCAAATATGTCGTAGGAGTTGGTTGACACAAGTGCTAGACCGGCAACACCTTCATCTTGAGTATCTTCGGAGTCGGAGTGATAACTTCTCTCGGAGTGGCTGTCGGAGTCGGAGCCGGATACCCATTCACCAACATGAGCTTGACGTCTTCGTTTGTGTAGCTCCTTGATGATTTTTCCTTCCTTTCCGAATCCTTGCTTCTCCATGAGTATCTTCGTTCATAACGATCATCTCTACTCCTTCTCTCTCTTGGTGGTGATTCTTTGCTTCTTCTTTTTGGAGAATCTTCTCTTCTCTTGTAGGGAGTCGTACACTCATTGGAATAGTGTCCGGGTCTTCCACAACTGTAGCAGTTTCGCTCTCGACTAGAAGATCTTTTGTCATTGTAGGACCTTTACTTGAAGCTTCTATTTTTGCTTCTACTCTTCTAGAACTTGTTGAAGTTCTTCACCATTAAGCTCAATTCTTCATTGAAGTTTTGTTTTTCACTTGATGATGTAGGGGCTTCACATGAGGCTTTGTAGGCACCACTTGATTTGTTGTGAAGTTCCTCTTCATCCTTAAGTGACATCTCATGAGCAACTATTCTTCCAATCACCTCCGTTGGCTTGAGATCTTTGTAATTGGGCATCATTTGGATCAATGTGCGCACGGTATCATATTTTTCATCCAAGGCTCTTAGAATCTTCTTGATGATGAATCTATCGGTCATCTCTTCACTTCCTAAGCCGGCAATCTCATTTGTGATGAGAGCAAGCCTAGAGTACATTTCAGTGACACCTTCACCATCCTTCATTTTGAACTTGTCAAGTTGACTTTGAAGCACATCCAACTTGGATTCCTTGACGGAGTCGGTACCTTCGTGCATATCAATCAAAGTGTCCCAAATTTCCTTTGCATTCTCAAGACGGCTGATTTTGTTGAATTCTTCGGGGCACAATCCGTTGAAGAGAATATCACAAGCCTGAGCATTGTATTGCAACATCTTCAACTCATCCGCGGTAGCTTCACGATTTGGTTCTTTCCCATCAAAGAAGTCACCTTGCAAACCAACACACACAATAGCCCAAACGGCGGGGTTATGTCCAAGAATATGCATTTTCATTTTATGCTTCCAACTAGCAAAATTAGTACCATCAAAGTAAGGACCTCTATGGTGATAATTTCCCTCGCTAGACGCCATACTCTCCTAGGTTGTGAAACCAAGGCTATGACCACCAAAAGCAATGGAGATCAAAGCAAATGGAGACCAAAGCTCTGATACGACTTGTAGGATCGAAAGTATGTCTAGAGGGGGGGTGATTAGACTACTTGACCAAATAAAAACTTAACCTTTTCCCAATTTTAGTTCTTGGCAGATTTTAGCTATTATAGGACAAGTCAAGCAATCATCACACAATTCAAGCAAGCATGCAAAGAGTATATTGGCAGCGGAAAGTAAAGCATGCAACTTGCAAGAATGTAAAGGGAAGGGTTTGGAGAATTCAAACGCAATTGGAGACACGGATGTTTTTCCTGTGGTTCGGATAGGTGGTGCTATCCTACATCCACGTTGATGGAGACTTCAACCCACGAAGGGTAACGATTGCGCGAGTCCACGGAGGGCTCCACCCACGAAGGGTAACGGTTGCGCGAGTCCATGGAGGGCTCCACCCACGAAAGGTCCACGAAGAAGCAACCACCCACAAAGGGTCCACGAAGAAGGAACCTTGTCTATCCCACCATGGCCATCGCCCACGAAGGACTTGCCTCACTAGCGGTAGATCTTCACGAAGTAGGCGATCTCCTTGCCCTTACAAACTCCTTGGTTCAACTCCACAATCTTGTCGGAGGCTCCCTAGTAACACCTAGCCAATCTAGGAGACACCACTCTCCAAGAAGTAACAGATGGTGTGTAGGTAATGAACTCCTTGCTCTTGTGCTTCAAATGATAGTCTCCCCAACACTCAACTCTCTCTCATAGGATTTGGATTTTGTGGAAAGAAGATTTGAGTGGAAAGCAACTTGGGGAAGGCTAGAGATCAAGATTCATATGGTAGGAATGGAATATCTTGGTCTCAACACATGAGTAGGTGGTTCTCTCTCAGAACATATGAGTTGGAATTGTGTATGTGTTCTGATGGCTCTCTCTACGAATGAAGAGGAGGTGGAGGGGTATATATAGCCGCCACACAAAATCCAACCGTTACACACAGTTTTCCAATCTCGGTGGGACCGAATCAACAAACTCGGTCGGACCGAAAATGTAAACCTAGTGACCGTTAGAGATTTTCGGTGGGACTGACATGCAACTCGGTAGGACCGATATGGTTAGGGTTTGGGCATAACGTAATCTCGGTGAGACCAATTACACAAACTCGGTGAGACCGATTTTGGTAATTAGCTAACCAGAGAGTTGGTCAGGCAAACTCGGTGGGACCGATTTGCACTTTCGGTGAGACCGAAAAGTTATGAAAGGGAAACATAGAGTTTGCAATCCCATCTCAGTGAGACCGAGATCCCTATCGGTAGAACCGAATTACTAGGGTTTGGCAGTGGCTTATGACAAGTGAAACTCGGTGGCGCCGGATAGAAAGAATCGGTAGGACCGAGTTTGGCTTAGGGTTTAGGTCATATGTGGATATGGGAAAGTAGTTGAGGGTTTTGGAGCATATCACTAAGCACATGAAGCAAGAGGCTCATTAAGCAACACCTCATCCCTCCTTGATAGTATTGGCTTTTCCTAAAGACTCAATGTGATCTTGGATCACTAAAATATAAAATGAAGAGTCTTGAGCTTTTGAGCTTGAGCCAATCCTTTGTCCTTAGCATTTTGAGGGTTCCACTTTCACATCCATGCCATGCCAATCATTGAGCTTTCCTGAAATAGTCATCTTGGAATAGCATTAGCTCAATGAGCTATATGTTGTTATGAATTACCAAAACCACCTAGGGATAGTTGCACTTTTAGTGTGTAACGGTTAGATCTTGTGTGGAGGCTATATATATACCCCTCCACCTTTCCTCCATTCGAGAGAGAGCCATCAGAACAGGCCTACACTTCCACCATTCATTTTCTGATAGAGAACCACCTAATCATGTGTTGAGACCAAGATATTCCAATCCAACCACAAGAATCTTGATCTCTAGCCTTTCCCAAGTTGCTTTCCACTCAAATCATCTTTCCACCAAATCCAAATCTGTGAGAGAGAGAGAGAGTTGAGTGTTGGGGAGACTATCATTTGAAGCACAAGAGCAAGGAGTTCATCATCAACACACCATCTATTACCTTTTGTAGAGTGGTGTCTCCTAGATTGGTTAGGTGTCACTTGGGAGCCTCCGTCAAGATTGTGGAGTTGAACCAAGGAGTTTGTAAGGGCAAGGAGATCGCCTACTTCCTGAAGATTTACCCAAGTGAGGCGAGTCCTTCGTGGGTGATGGCCATGGTGGGATAGACAAGGTTGCTTCTTCGTGGGCCCTTCATGGATGGAGCCCTCCGTGGACTCGCGCAACCGTTACCCTTCGTGGGTTGAAGTCCCCATCAACATGGATGTACGATAGCACCACCTATCGGAACCATGCCAGAAACTCCGTGTCTACATTGCGTTTGCTCCCTCCAAACTCCTCCCCTTTACCTTCATATGCAATGATTTACATTCCGTGGCTATACTCTTAGATTTGAATATGTAGGTTGATTGCTTGACTTGTGATAAGTTTCTAAAATCTGCTAAGACTTAAAATAGGGAAACGGCTAGATTTTTATTTGGTCAAGTAGTCTAACCACCCCCCTCTAGACATACTTTCGATCTTACAGATTGTTAGGATGAATAAACTTGCGATGAATAACAACAAGATACTTATTTGCACAATGAAGAAGACATCAGTCAACTAAAGGATGGTACTAACTCTTTTACCTTGTTTTTACCCCTTGCGCCCTTTCAAAATTTATAACAACGATTTATGCATATCTTTGTTTTCAGTACTTTTCAAAGAAGTTCACCGATGATTACCTCTCAAACCACCTGCATGGTCAAGAGGCGTGGAAGGTATTCATTCAACACCCACGGTACAATATTGAAGTCTTGCTGAAGAGGACGAAGGTTGGGCGGGCAATTATCCATAGCCACTGGCCTAAGTTGCAAGGACATTCAACATCACTAAAGGCTCAATATTTGCCTTCCGCTTCTGCAGTTTCCCAGATGAGATTCATCTGTCTATTTACTGTGTATGATGCTAATTTCCAAAGGTTTTTGATGTTGCATGTGAAACTTGGTGCTGTTGTGTATTGGCGTAACTGAGTGCCGAAGCTATCTGATGTAATTCGATTATGCAATCATGGTTGCTGTTATACGGATATGAACTATCTAGTGTGTTTTATAAGAAATATCAATTTGATTAGTACATGGGTTATCAATAATAGACTATAATTAGCCTGCTTATTGGGGTTTTCTATTGCACACGGTTACTCAGACAGCACCGTGGGCGATGAATCAAACAACCCGCACGATTTCTAGAAAGTAGGCGTGTTCGATCAATTAACAATCACACACGACTTTCGGCAGTGAACTGTTTGCGTTGGGCCATCTTGCACAAACGTTTCCACACAAAGAACTGTGTGAGCACTACAAAAAAAGGACACATCCGTGACATTTTGGGCTGAATGAATTTTTTTTCTGTCATACATATGACACTTATATGACGATAATTGTGACAAAACCCAGTATCATCATAGATGTGGTGGGCTCCTACTTCCATGACAAAAAATCATGACAGAAAATGGGCTTTTCGTCCTGGGCGGGCCGGAGACGCAGCTGCATGACATTCTTTGGGCCGTCCATGACGGAAAAAACCGTGGTAGAAGCGAGGGGGAGGAAAATTTCGGGGAGTTCCCGGTTATGGTGGGAGGTCGGGGCCGAGCGATGCACGTTTCTCTCGTACACGTACGCGCGTGTGTGCGAGGCGTTGGCTCTAACTGAACCCGAGCGAGGCGTTGGGCTCTAACTGAACCCGAGCGATTGCACTGCAGGCTACGCGTTACTGAACCCGAGCGATCGATCGATGGCTGTTAACTGAACCCGATCGAGCGATTCCTTCGCTACTGCTGCTAACTGAAGCCGATCGATGCTGCCTCTGGATGAACAGTGAGCGTTGCGGGGGGGGGGGGGTGGATGAACAGTGAGCGGTGGCGTTGCCTCTGGATGAACAGGACCCCGTGGTGTGGTGGAGGGCTGGATGAACAGTAGACGGTGGAGGGGTGCCCGTGGAGGGGTGGTTGAACAGGACCCCATGGTGTGGAGGGCTGGATGAACAGTAGACGGTGGAGGGTGCCCTGAGGTGTTGAACAGTAGCCGGTGGAGTAGCGCGCGGTGGAGGCTGATGAACAGGAGCCCGTGGAGGCTGGAGGAGGTCGACGGTAGCCCGTGGAGGCTGGAGGAGGTCGACGGTGGAGATGAACAATATCCCGTGGAGTCCCGTTTTGCAGTATGCCACACCCCTCCCGATGAACATGACCCCCGTTTCGACCGTAGCGCTCCAACACAAGTCCGTTTCGTCCGTTTTGCGGTACGCCACACCCCTCCCGATCAACATGACCCCCGTTTCGACCGTAGGAGGTCCGTTTCCTCCGTTTTGCGGTACGCCAGACCCCTCCCGATCAACAAGACCCCGTTCAAAATGTAGGAGGTCCGTTTCCTCCGTTGTGCGATACGCCAGGCCTCATTTCCATCGCATGTTCCGTCCAAGCCCTCCCGATGAACACGACCACGCATTCCGTTTTGACCCAGCCGGTTGGCTCCCACGCATTTCGTTCTGACCCAGCCGGTTGGCTCCCACGCATTTCGTTGCCTCCCAATAAACACGATGCATTCCGTTGCCTCCCCATGAACACAACACATTCCGTTGCCTCCCAATGAACACGAAGACGACGCTGTTTCTCTGTTCCGACCCAGCCATGTACACGAGCCCTGGCCGTACGTATGCGCGAGTAGGCATTCGAGACCCCGCCCGTATGTACACATACATGGCCGTATTTTCTCTCTTGCACCCTGGCCGATGTACGTACGTGTACATGCTACGTGCGCGCCTCTACTACGACACGTACGCGCCTCTACTACGACACGTGCACGCCTCTACATCCACCAGTATATATGTACGTACACGTTCGCGACCAGAATGACAACGCTACGTACGCTTCGACCAGGTGGGTCCCGACTGTCAGGCACTTCCTTGCCTGCGAAGATGTAGTTGGTGGGTCCCAGCAGTCAGGGGGCGAATCGTTTTTTTGCCCGGACGCACTTCCTTGCGTGCGAAGATGTAGCTGGTGGGTCCCAGCAGTCAGGGGGAAACGTTTTTTTCGCGAAATACAGTGGCCCGTCCGGTGGGTCCCAGCTGTCAGGTGGAGGAATCATTATTTTCCGCGTAATAAGGAGGCACTTCCTTGCTGCGGCCGTGGACCCAGCTGTCAGCCTCTCCACGTACAGTCCACGTCCGATGGAAGTCGTTCCTTGACCACGTTGACCACGCCGCGCCGAGAGCACCAGGGCGGTGGACGACGGCGAGGCCTAGGAAGGGGACGACGGGAGCCGGGGAAGACGCGGCAGTGGAAGCCCGCGCGGAGAGGAGTACGAGGGTTCACTGGTTCGGCTGCGGTGTGAGGCTGCCGTCGCCGCAGGGCCTGGCCAGCGGTGGGAATAGTAGGGGGCGGTGAGGCCTCCGCGGCAGCACAGCCGGCCACGGGAGGCAGGAGCATGCGGCACGACCGGCACTATTTTGGGTGGCTGGAGCAAGAAGACCAGAGGTTGAAGAAGCACTACGGCCGTTGGATGGACATCGTACGGTCACTGGAGCTAGAATCGTTTATATTGACTAAGTTGACAAAGCCCTCCGTCCCCGTCAACTTAGTAGGCCCACAAGTCAGCCTCCCACCAAGGTGGGTCCCAGCTAGCAGGGGGTATTCATTTTTTTGTGCGTAATAAGGAGGCACTTCCGGTGGGTCCGAGCTGACAGCAGGGGGAACATTTTTTTCGCGAAATACGGTGGCCCTCGGGTGGGTCCCAGCAGTCAGGGGCAAACGTTTTTTTCGCGAAATACTGGTGGGCGTCCGGTGGGTCCCTGCTGTCAGGTGGAGGAATAATTATTTTCCGCGTAATAAGGAGGCACTTCCTTGCGGCTGCCATGGACCCAGCTGTCAGCCTCTCCACGTACAGTATTCTTCCGATGGAATTCGGTCGTTGACCACATTGACCACGCCGCGCCGAGAGCACCACGGCGGTGGACGACGGCGAGGCCTAGGAAGGGGACGACGCGGAGCCGGGGAAGACGCGGCAGTGGATGCCCACGCGGAGAGGAGTACGAGGGTTCACTGGTTCGGCTGCGCTGCCGTCGCCGCAGAATAACAGGGGGTGTGGGTGAGTGGAGTGGAGGGATGGCCTGGCCAGCGGTGGGAGTAGTATGGGGGCGGTGAGGCCTCCGCGGCAGCACAGCCGGCCACGGGAGGCAGGAGCAGGCAGCACGACCGGCGCTGCTTTGGGCGGCTGGAGCAAGAAGACCAGAGGTTGAAGAAGCACTACGGCCGTTGGATGGACATCGTACGTCAGTCGAGCTAGAATCGTGCATATTGACTAAGTTGACAAAGCCCTTCGTCCCCGTCAACTTAGTAGGCCCACTATACTGGGTCCCAGCTAGCAGGGGGAGTATTCATTTTTTTGTGCGTAATAAGGAGGCACTTCCTTGCGTGCGAAGATATAGCTGGTGGGTCCGAGCTATCAGCGACGGTAACGTTTTTTTCACGAAATACAGAGGCCCTTTCGGTGGGTCCCAGATGTCAGGTGGAGGAATCATTATTTTGCGCGTAATAAGGAGGCATTTCCTTGCGTGCGGCCGTGGACCCAGCTGTCAGCCTCTCCACGTACAGTCCACTTCAGATGCATGTCGGTCGTTGACCATGTTGACCACGCCACGCCGAGATCACCAGGGCGGTGGACGACGGCGAGGCCTAGGAAGGGAATGACACGGAGGCAGGGAAGACTCGGCAGTTGTTTTTGTTTCCCACGCGGAGGGGAGTACGACTGTACGAGGGTTTACTGGTTCGTCTGCCGTCGCCGGAGAATAACAGCAGGTGTGGGTGAGTAGAGGGATGGCTAGGCCAACGATGGGAGTACGGTGGGGCGGTGAGGCCTGCGCGGCAGCACAGCCGGCCGCGGGGAGGAGGGAGCAGGCAGTCCCGCCGGCGCTTGTTTGAGCGGCTGGAGCAGGAAGAGCAGAGATTGAAGAAGCACGACGGCCGTTGGATGGACATCCAACAGTATACATGCCATCTGTGGAAAGCCTCAAATCTGTGGAAAACAGCATACAACCCATCTGCCATTATTTCAAATAATTTACAGCCCATTTGCTAATTCTTACGGGTTTTTTTGGAGCCCATATTCTTTTTATTAGCATTACAGCCCATATTGTGGCCACGGTTAAAAAATTATACGAAATTTTGCATATGTCGGTGCGGTCTGAACTGTTTTTAATCCCGAAATTTCGAGTCACATTCAGACTGATTTTAAAAATAAATGTATATCAATATAAAATCCAATAAATTGTCCACGCATAAAAATCAATGCAATTTAAAATCTCGAAATGAAAAAAAGATATTTGAAACTAATTGCCGGTTTGATGTGTTTTAAAAATGTACAGCCCATTTCTCATTACTGATAGGCCATTTTCTCGGCCAGCCGAATGAAGCTCTCCTCGTCTTGAAAGATTTGCAGCCCAACAGGCCTGATAAAGCGACTTACTTGACAAATCACAAAAAAACTGGGCTAGCCATTTTCAGAAAGAAAAAAAACTACTGGGCTGGTCTGTGGTAAACATAAAAGAAAAGGCTGTCTAGACAGGCCAGAGTGTCCCGCACAGCCCAGTTGACACCCTGCTTCCGTCTCAAAAACAAATTAGATAAATGCCACTCCAATTATGGCGATTCATAAAAATGCCACTGCAATTTCCAAACTTTGAAAAATGCCACTGCAATTTTTGCAAACTTTGAAAAACGCCACTGCAGTTTGCAAACTTTGAAAAACGCCACTCCAGACTTCGAAAAATGCCACTAGAAATGGCATGAAATGGCATTTTTCAAAGTTTGGAAATTGCAGTGGCATTTCTCGGATACACCAGATTTGGAGTGGCATTTATCAAATTAACCCAAAACAAAAATAACTGGGCGAGCTGCTGGGTCCCTGGTGTCAGCCGCTCGTTGTGCAATTCTCTCGTTTATTGACTACGTTGACAATGGCATGGGACCCAGATGTCAGAAATCCACTAGGAGGAGCCATTTTTTATTGGCTTGAAATAAGGAGGCACTTGCTTGCGTACTGCCATGACCTTGGCGGGTCCCTGCTGTCATCCTCTCCACGTACAATCATCTCCTGATTGTGTACGCGTCAACTTGCTAGGCCCACAAGTCAGCCTCTAAACCCGTGGAGGACAAATACAACCCATTTAAAAAAATAACAGCCCATTCCATACGTTCAAACGGAAAGTTCAACATTCAGAGCAAAGTAACAGGTCTGATCCACATATAGAGTACTGAACTTCCACGTTGACAACCATCATAGCCAAGTTAACTATCTACTCCCACTAATACTCTAGTAGCGTACAAGTACTAACTTACTCTTAGCTAACTAGACGATGCCGGCCGCCATCTGTGTTACACGCTAAACGCCGGCACCGGCGTCGTGCGCCTTGCCTCGGGCTTGCAAGAGGTGCGATAGGGCGCGTTGCTCGCGCGAGTTGGCCCTTTCCATGCCGGCGTGGTCCACCGAAGCTTCGGCTTCCAAGCGGGAAACCCACTTGACGAGCTGGTAGTAAAAATCGGCGTCGCGAACGTGTGCGTGCCCGACAGCCTCCAGGGCTATTTGCCGGGCGCCGGCCTCCACGTAGTCGGCCCAGTTGCGGGCGCTCTGCTCGCGACTCAGAGCGTCGGTGCGCTGCTACTCCATGTCCCCCTCGCGGCGCAAATCGGCGATACGCTGCTCCTCCGCCAGGCGGTCGCGCTCCAAAAACTCCTGCTCCTCTGCCATGCGGTCGCGCTCCAACAACTCCTCGATCTCCGCATTGCCATCTAAAGACAGATAGAATGCCTCCTCCCTCCGTCTGCCTTCCGGTGAAAACCCGAACACTAGTTCCGGCGGTGACCGCCTCCGGCGTCGCCTACCGCGGACGGGCGGGGGCATGGCGGACGTGGCGAGCGACGTCGGGCCGGTGGGGGCTTATGAGGATATGGCGAGTTGGGTCACGGTGGCACCGGAGAAGGCCGGGAAGCAGTACTTATAGGCGGAAGGTAGCGCGACGGTCATCGGAATTCAATGCATAATGGCTTAGCGCGCCAGCTTGCCGTGGAAAACTAGAGAAACTGAAATTATGACTGTGTCGTCCCGTCCCGTCTGGGTCGCACGCCGGCATGGCGGTCAAACGAGTGCACTCGAATCATCTCCCTCCTTGTCAATAATGATTCCACGGATTTAAAAAGCCCGCAACAATTAAAGCGTATCTTTTTTCGCATCAGTTAGCTGCCTTAATTACGGCCGGCTGCATGCAGGCACTCAGAATCGCTCGCAGGCAGTACGCGAAGCAGCATGCAACGAGTCGCAGCCGAGGGCACGCATGCAGCCACTTAAATCGCTGGAATTAATTAGGCTTAAACTTCTGCATGCCGTTAATTATTGCCATGCCTTGGTCTTGCTGCTTTGCTCACGGAATTAATTAGGCTTAAACTTCTTCAGAGGTAGGCATTTTTATCCATGTAGGATCGATAGTGTAGCTTGTCAGTTTCTTCAGAGGTAGGCATTTTTATTCAAAAAACTGCCACTTCGCATCTTGCGTCGCAAATAAAACTGCCAGGAGCGCATTTGTAGGCTAGCTAGTGATCGATCAGTAACTTGTAAACACTGAGCGAACAGAAATAAGTAACTGTTAATGCATCTCAATGATTCACAGATCATATACAAATATGTAGCTCCAAAAGCAAAGATCAGCCACTTCGGATCTTGCGTCGCAACTAAAACTAACTAGTATGATTCCCATGCATAAGATCAACATGTTAATGCATCTCAATGATTCACAGATCATATACAAATATGTAGCTCCAAAAGCAAAGATCTAGAAAAAACATCTGTTCTTCCTACTAACATGGATGCTTCTCTTGGCCAACATTCAGTACAGACTGAAAGACAAATTTGTTTGTGAAGTCTACAATTCCTCTTGCAAACGTAAGTGGTTTCACCAACAGCTGGAACCATGAGAATGAACCACACATGATGGAGGAACATCCACTGCAATATGATTTGGTCTTCTCTCGATCACACCGCGAGACTATTTTCGGAATACAAACTTTAACTTAGGCAAAATGATGCCCATTGTATAATCAGACCAAAGCAATGAAGCACCTAGTGTTGGCCAATAAATAGTACAGTACTACTTTTCTGCAGTCCATGAAGTGACTATCCAATCTTTCTGTGTCTATTTTCAAATGGCACTGCATGCAGTGACTATACTATTCTCTTGTGCAGTTCAACCAAAATTGCGGACACTTTGTTTGTTTGCCAAATAGCAACGGGCAGACATCTCTGTCTGCACAAATATCAAGCAGCTAGTAAACATATACCACACCTTGTATTTTCGGTTTAAACATGTCTCTTCCGCTTAGCATCTGTCATGTTCTGCACTGGACAATCTGATACAGTTATGTTTTGCCCTGGACAATTTCATACTGAATTGATTTGCTGGTTCAGAGCAGAAATATAGCGCCTATTCTTCATCAGACCAAGGATATCCATGTTCGCAGTGATGGAAGAGGTGAAATCGATACAACCGAAATTGAGCATCCAATCATTGAATCCTGTCCTGCACCTCCAATGTAGGTCCACCCTGCCAATAAATTCACATGCAAACCACTAGTATTACTATCTAATGACAGTACAAAAAGAGTAGCAAGATAGTAGCAAACCATGTACCTTCGTAATGAACAGCTCATAGTGCCACCAATTGGATATAAAGGTTTGGAAAAAAACATGCTCCTAATGTTGAACCAGTTGGACTTTTTGTGCAGTTCCACTAAAATCGAGCATCCCTGTTTGCATAGATATTGAAAGTGTGATTACTCTAAAAGTGGCACTAGTTGAAGCATAGACTCACAAATATAAGCATTCCAATTTCTTAATGGGAAAAGGTAGCAAGACTGTTTCTAACCACCTGTTTGAAGGAATAAATAAAGCAACAACGGCTGATGTCAGGAAGGCATACATAGTTTTTTCTGAAAAACTGAGCCATTCCTGACCTTTCCTCTTCTTTTAAGCAAATTTTGTGCAGTTCTACTAAAATAAAATGCCATCACCGCCTTGACAATTCAGTGACACTGTACAAAAGGAAATGACTTAACATTACATCATGATGTCAGGTATGTAGTCGACAGGCATTAGAGACAAACATACAGACCTCCTCCGATAACATAATGAACATTAATTTTAACAAAGGTGTGACTAGCTTTACCGGGATAATTTGAGTGAACTCTACACCCTTTGTTCCTTAATATAAGACATTTTCGCGGTTCAATTTAAAGTACCCAAACGTCTAGTATTTAGAAAAACAGGTAGTAGTTTTCTTGAGCACATATCTGGGAAAGCTTGCCACACTTTATTTATGTCCATACGCTAATGCAACACCATTCGAATACTACAAATATACACTAATCCAGTGGCTAGTGCAACAGTAGAGTAGTTAGTTTATTACAGGGTACAGTACAATGGTTTTACTGAACAGATTTCAATAAACTCTAGCACTGGAAGGTTTCTATAAGAATTAACAATACAAAATGTAAAGGTAACAAGTTTCAGCATTGGTATACTAGCTGTGCATGAGCATTAAACCAAATACAAAAGTCTGAAGGTAACTAGCATTATTAACTAATGACAGTATAAAAAATTGCAAACCATGTACCTCCAAGGTAAATATCATTTCGAACTCGGGGGGACCTTAAAAATTGCTATCCCAATCTTGATAATCGATCAAACATAAAAACTTGATCGAACGAATCAAGAGAACAGCCGGAGGAGGAGGTGCCCACTCTTGACCTTTCCTCTTGTCTTCATAATTGTCTGTGCAGTTTAACCAAAATAAAATGACATCAGCGCCTTGGCATTTTGGTGACACTGTACAAAAAAATTAACTTATCTCATGAAAGTGAGGTATGTAATCTATAAGCATTAACAGTGCAAAAATCTGAAGGTAGTAACAAGTTTCATCGTTGGTATACTGGCTGTGCAACAGCATTAGAATGCCTTAGCTGAAAAATCTTTAATACATCCACAATCAACAGCTAACCCTGAAATAATCCAGTGACATTAAATGGCATTGCTTAAATTTATCGGTGGCATTAGACTGAGAGCGGCATTAGTTAAATGTGGCATCACTTTAGCAGTAGCATTGCTTGACTTGACTGCTGGCGTTATACTAACAGCAAAAAAAGTGGCAATAAGAGCATGGGAGGCCCATTCGGACAGTGGGCGCACCAGTACGATGTACCTCCACGGACGCAGAGTGGTGAGGGAGGTATGGTTGCCCAGAGCAACAAATATCCAGGCAGCATATGTGGATTACGTCCCATTTTTGCTCTCTTTAGCCACCTTTTTCCTATGCGAGGACAACAAACCGATCGACCTGGTCATTCTCTATTGCGTTGTCATGCCTTTCTACCCTTCTTCAACCAAGAGACACGAGACTCGTTCCTTAGCTACTGATTTTCCCCTTTTCAACCTAGATGCGGGTTCGATGCCTACTCTCTTGGACAGTACAGTCTCCCTTCCTTTCCTTATTCAACCCAGACATGGATTAGTCTGCATGAAGTAGGGTTTCCTTTAATAGTGCAAATTATGGTTTTCGTCTGCGTGGCCAGCAGAGCAGAGGATAGCAAATTGGGAAGATGGTGGAGTGGAAAAAGATCCACATGCAACGACGTGGCAGATGGGGCAATAGAACAAGGTTATGGTTCGAAAAGAGGTAGCATACCTGAGGGTCGGCGGGAAGTGGCTTCGCTCGTGGTCGTCGTCCTCCGCACACACTACGGCAGCGAGCTTGGGGACGGAGGCCATCCCGCGCGGGCGCTAGGTCTGAGAGGACGGCCTTGTCGTCAGTGCGTGACCTCGCTCGCCGACGACGAGTGCGTCAACGCTGCACGTCCTTTTCTTCCCCGGCGGATCTGTGACCACCGGTGAGGAGGGAGAGAGGGGCCGTCTTTTTTAGATCTGGAGAGAGGGTGGTAGTGTGAGAAGCAAGTGGGCAGCCCTTAGCAAGAAAGCGCTCAAGCTCCAGCCTATATATCTTTTTTATACTACTAGTACTGGAGGTGGAGTAGTGGTAGAGTAGTTTATATTTTCTCTGCGTACAGTACCAGTTAGTCGTGCTTCAAAACTGATCGGCACGCCATTAAAAAAATAAAGGTCGATAACTAATGCGGCACCTCGGGCCAACGCGGCCAGATCGCATTTTGCACGAGAAATTACACACCATGTTTCGTTGACATGTGGTCCCGTTCCAACATATCAGTGAGACGACGGCGAGTAGTAGGAGTATTTCCGAACGGACGTGTAGGCCGGGGCGCCTCTTCGTGAACCGTGGCAAACTCGCAACCGTCCACCGACTCTTCGCCTTTCCCTCTCGATTTGGAACTGCTGTCGCACGCTCTTCCTCTCCCTCCTCCATTTTCCTTCAGCCCTTCACCCTTTCTTCTGCCATTGTTCGATCGTCTTCTCCATGGAGGGAACAGGCCGGAAACGACCCCGTTATTCTTGCCCCGATCTGAAAGATGACGTGGTGGAGGAACTCATTGATCGGTGCGACGTCATCACCTCGGCTAGCATGGCAGGTTCGTTCAAGCCCATTCTCGACTCAACTAATAACATCATTACAAAGAACCCAAGAGTCAAGGAGCGGTTTGATCTCCCCTATCTTCTTCGCCGTGACCCTGATGACTGGCGCCGGCACGACGGAGGCCTCGCCCTGTGCCAGTTGATGCCGCTTGATAATGATACGTATGAGTTAAGATGCCATCGCTTGAGGGCAAGGCTTGGGCGGGCGCAAATGGAGATTGGGTTGTTTACATTGGGTCCAACTGCGAGTGGGAACTTGTGAATGTGTACACTCGTGACCGGGTTCCACTTCCAAAAATCTCAGCAGACTGCCCAGAGGTTGAGCACACCGGTATTGTACGCACGTTCAAATACGATCATGGTGACTGTCTTCTACGGAAGATAGCAATTTGTCGAGTTCCCAACCGCTCTTGGAATTACAAAAACTATCAAGTTGTTGCTATCTTCGACAAGCTTGTTGCCGTCCTTTGTGGTTCGACTCGATGGATATTGCTCAAAAATCAGTTTCTGTACACGGATGAGTACTGTGATGCAATTCAATACGAGGGCCTTGTGTTTGCTGCCACCACTCGTGGCACTGTTTTTGCATGGGATCCTCATAGTTTCGGTACGTTTGTCTTCCACCGTAATTATAATTGTTTCATCCACATGCATGCGGGTTAGCAAGTTTCCCTTTACTAATTAACCTTCTTCTTGTGTTTCCAAGGTCCTGTGAACATCCCACCACCTATACTTGAAAAATTTTATAACCAAGGGGGAGATGACGATGGTGATGATCACGAGCATGAGGACGAGCAGCGCCCATATACTCTGTGGCGCCTGGCAACTAATTCTGATGGATCACCTCTTCTTGTGTGTATACAGCCCACTGATGATGTTACTGCTAAGGAAGCAGGTGTAGTCTCCCATGGTCGCACTCTCCGGACCTATTCCAACACCCGTTGCATGGTATTCGGGATGGATACTAGTGTGCTAGCGCCAACTCCTTCTCCCTGGTACAGAATTGATAGTCTTGGAGAAAACTCGCTCTTCCTTGGACAAAACTATCCGATGATGGTGAAAGGCGATCCAACTGCTTTTGACACAACGTTAACAGTACCATTTATGAGAAGCAACTGTGTCTATACCTCGGACATTTGGGTGGTTCCCTACCCTGGTACTGATATAGTAGGCCGCTTCAGCCTGGATGATCAGTCCTGCGTTGGTTTCCAGATCGACAATCGATGGCCCATCCCAGAGAATCACTTGTGGTTCAAAGCAAGCGTTTCCAACGCCGAGGAATGGTTGAGTTGAAGTTCATTTCATTGCTTGTTATTTGTTGTGTGGTGAAAACTTTAGTATTTATAATGTATCCTCGTTGTCAATGTGGGTTGATGACCTGTTGTATGTAATAAAATGATATGCCTGTGATAAACTTACTAAATTTATGAATGGCTTTCGAGTCGCATCTCTAAATTTGTACTAGCTTCACATGCTCCGCGCGTCGGACGGGTGTTTTTACTGTAGCCATATGTTAATGTGTTTGATGTATGTAACCAGCACCTCGAATCTTTGATACTAGTACTATATAGTAGGAGTAAGTAGGAGTAGTAGGGTGGCATGGGCCAGAACAAGCATTCACGTCCAGGAGTACGGCACACGCCACCACCACGACATCCATCTGACACCATATTATTTCTTGGAGTCCGTGCTAGAGCAATCTCTTCAACCTCGTCGTTTCTCTAACTTCAGCCATCGCGCGGCGGGCGAGGTGGGGGTTTGCCGATAGTCGGTTTCCTTAACTGCGGTCCCACTTGTAAGGCCAACTCCAACGCACGACCCCAAACGGACCTCCGTTTTGCACGAACTCCAACGATAATTTTGACTAGAAAAGCAAGACCAAAGAAAACAAGAACCACAAGAATACATTTTACTACTCCTGTAAGTTGGATTAGTGCCTTCTCGATGCATTCATTGTTGATCTGCGGAGGCTCGATCTTGCGTGCTTCTTTCTTCTTCGAGTGTAAAGAAGTAGACGTTGCTTCCTCGCATCTAGTCTCATGTCTAGCCTCTATTCTAGTAGGAGTATCAACAAGTGCACTAATCTCATCTCTAGCCTCTGTGCTAGCTAAAAGTGATAGAACATCTACTAAATTGCGCTCTATCAATATATGGATGTACTCTTCTTCCCAATACAAAAACTTGCATCCATTCTACTCCCTCCGTTGCACAATACATGCCTTCTATTTGTCAAAATATATATGTATCTAGACATGTTTTAGTATATAGGTACATCCATTTTTGGACAAATGGAAGTCAAGTATTTTGGAACGGAGGGAGTACACAATAAATTTTTTAAGTTAGCACAACTAGTCTAATCCGAGAGCACAACCGAAGATTTGGTCGGGTTCTTCCTCCTTTTGCTGACACGTGGGACATCCAGCATCCAGGTCGTGTCATGAAAGAAAATAGAGTGGTAGTTGAAGCCACGAGATGTGCATCTTGGGTTAAACTGTAAATAGAATCTTACTACTCTTGAGTAACTCCAAAAGCGGCCACCGAAGATCTTTATTGGATTTTTTTCATCACTAGCACGACGAGGTGAAAGATGTGCAGGTTCAGTGGGTCCTCTTGCGTTTTCACTGACATGTGGGGCCGATGTGAGCAAACATATGATGGGCTCCGCGCGTCCGCTGGCTGGCTGAGAAGAGGGATAGAGGAGGGCTGAGCACGGACTGCAGGTTTTTTTGAGGGAGGAGGAAATTTGTTCTATGTACCTCGATATAGGCTCAATATAGTGGGGTGGCATGGGCAGCATTCACATCTAGTAGTACGGCACACGCCACCCACACGAGTCCCATCCGACACTAATTTTCTTGGATTCCGTGCTACAGCCATCTCTTCTCCCTCCTATTTTCTCAGCCATCGCGCGGTGGGCGGGGTGGGGGTTTGCCGATAGTCGGTTTGCTCAATGACGGTCCCACTTGTAAGTGAAAATGCAACACCGCACGCATTCCCGCTTGAGCGGCGTGCCGGACCAACCGTGTGGGGGTGCGACGCGAACACGGCAGGCTTTTCCTTTTGAACTCGTAACTTGTAAAATTTGGTTCTGCTCCATGGCGCGACCGATAGATAGAAAATAACGATTTTGCCTAGAGTAATGAGAAGTTTGGTTCTGGCGCCGTTCATGCATGGAGTACGTACGAAAATTATGAAGTTGATGCGAAAGGTAAGATAATTACTGTAGTATCATATACTACTACATGGATTTGACGGAAAGATAAAAATACATACGGATCCATCAACGACATCCTCACGCCCTAGTGCGCCGGGTCACCAACCGACGTGTGAGGAGCAGCGGCGTTGGCGGCGAGCTCAACGTGCTTCTGAACAGTGCCGTCCAAGGTTGCCCTGCGGTCCAAGAAGGCCAGCGTCCTATCGTCCTCCTCTTGCATGTAGTAGTCCTTGTGGACGATTTGCGCGTAGACGTGGGTGATTATGTCGATGGTGTCTTGCTGCGCCAGGCGCTGCGCGGCGAGCGCGACCTCGAGGTGGACATTCTCCGGCGCGACGGCGGGCAGTCGCAGGGCCACCAGTGCGTCGAAGAGGTTGTCACCATAGTGGCCGTTGAGGGTGGCGGGCATCGCAGAGCCTGGGCACGTCGGCTGGAGGCTTACGTCAAAGTCGTCCGCAAGCTTCTTGACGACGGTGAACTTGTCGAGGAAACCGACGAGGACCTCGTCGAACAAGGAGACGAAGCTGTCGTCCAAGCGGCCCCTCGCCCTGGCGGCCTCAAGCGATACTACCTGGAGACGTTCCTCGGTGCCGGGCCGCAGGCCGGCGTCGTGGACCATCTGGCACAGCCGGCTGATGCTCGCGCTCATCGCCTCCATGGGTCTAGCTTAGCTTCTAGTCAACTGATCTTGCGATTCGAGTGATCACTCTTGCCCTTGGTTAGCGTGCGTAGGTGCGTAGGATTTCGTACTACTCCTCGGCCCTCTACTGCACCTGCCTTTGGCTGTATGATAGGTGGGCCAGCCACCCCCTGGGCCCATGTGTCATTCACCAAAGGCAGTTGCCGTAAGTCAATGAAGCTGCGTCCCCCTCCGTGCCGGTGCAGTATAGTCATCTCACCGGACCTCTAGTTGGGGCCAAACGAGAGAAGTTTGATGTTTACTGGTTTATTGGTCCCCTTTGCATTTTGCGCCAAGTTTTGACCTTTGATTTAACTAATAAAATGTTAATGCATGTAAACAAAAATGTTGTGTAAGTCACCTTACGAAAACCAAATAATCCCAAAATACTTAGGCACGGTGCATTAACTCCCTCCTTGTTTCTTATTTCGTGACATATCAACCAATGAGAGATGTGGGCCGTGCATGCTTTCAATGACTTGAGACTACCAAACATGACATGCAGTGTTTAGTTCATTGCATGTAATCCTATTAGTACTCTAGTTAGCAAAAAAACATTAAGTTCTCTCGCCGATAGGAATAAAACACCATGTATTTATTTACAGAGGGAGTAGTACATTTTTTGTGACATGCATTACTAGATATTGCTAGTCAAATACTAAAATCCAGATGGACGTGGTAGTACTCCTAAATCCAGACGGTGGTGCTACTAGTACTAGTAGTAGTACTACCAATGTAGTAGTAGGAGTACTAGCACTGTACTACCCGTTGGTCAAATTATTACGTGCTGCTCCTCACAGTGAAGTGACAAGACCCTGCGCCGGAGATGACACCTGAGTATAGGCGCCGTGTTCGGCATACCATAGTCAGCCTCACCGTCTGCAGTCACTATCATCATGGCTGTAGAGCTAGCCTGCTTACAACTAGCCCTGTTCGACATAATTTCCCGTGCGTAGATGCCCGTGCATTGCACGGAACACCAAGATTGGGGGTGGACGGCTCCGGCAGCGGCCATCGCGCCAGATTTTTCCACGGCCTTCTAGATGTGGTGGGGAGGAGATAAGGCTGATTGTGAGAGACAAGGAGTTGTTTGTAAATAGGGAACAAGTGCGGGCATCTTTTTGCAAAAATGGAGAAGCTTGGTTTGTATGCGTCAGATCTAGATCCGACGGCTATTGGTGAAAGATGGGAGGCACAACATCATCACCAACTCAGGACCTGTTTGATTCGCAGGATTTTGAAAACGCAGGAATAGGACACGGCAATATTACAAGTTTCAAACTGATATTACAAATGTTAGGAGTAATGCTGCACCTACGAAGAGGGAATTACTAGGAAGTTTACGTAAGAACTTTCGTTACTTTAGGTGGATGCAGCATTATCGTACAAACTAAAATCCACCGCCCTGACAAGTCACTAATGGGCAAATAAGTTTTCGAGTCTCTGGCCACTTGATGTTTCAAAAACAAATTCAGCTTCTGCGGAGACTTTGTCATTTAGGCTTAGACGCTTGCGGTGATCAGCACGCCATTCATTGTTGCGCCAGAGAACGCCAAACCTCATTACCTTGAGCACACTTGCCTCCAGAACAAAGAACCTGGCCAATTTAATCTCAGATGTGCTGCCTCGGTAGTCGATCAAATCAATTTCTGTAAGATGGAGATCAAGGCATTCGATGAGATTGTTATAGTGCAGCACATTTTTCACTTTCGGGTCTTTTTTATCTGCAAAAGAAGAGAACATATTAGAGCAGCTGGCTGCATAAGATTGCCGTGTCATCAAGAGGTACCAATATCATTCGCTCATACGATAGGGTTGGCTGGCTAGTGATATTTTTTCACTACAAAATTGGAAGAGTAAACCAGGACGGAGGTAGTACTTGCTCTTAGGGTAACCATAGAGTTACTGGAGTAGTCTAAGTTACTTTCCACTATGACTAGCCTAGGCTACTATAGTAGTACAGCATAAAAACGATGCAGGTGATCACGTGAGAAAAAATACTAAAAACATTTCTTTCGGTGCAGTGCGTAGATGCAGTTTTGAACACTACACTTGTCATCGTAATTTGGGAAAATTACGAAAAAATTGAGCTACATTGTGATTACCGTTTACTTATAGGAAAGAAGTTTCACCTCGATGAGTAGCTTCTCCGTGCACGGAAAGCATGTAAGGAATCCAACAACTTGATCCAGATTGGGGCCGATAGATTTTAGTGCTAAGATCTTCACTGTGCGCATGGACTGGGTCAAGCTTGTGGGAATCATTTTCTGGAAGACGGTCGTAAATACATCAAGAAGAAATTAAAAAATGTGAATTTCAAGAAGACGGAGAAGAAGATGAGTGATGTACCTGAACGATTACGGATCCAATAAAGAGTTCGGAGAATTTGGCAGACGAGTACACCAACGCTGTCAATTTCGGCGCGTCAATGACCCTGATTTTTGTTGGACCTTCTAGATCCGATACAAGCAATCTCTCAAGGAAAGGCGCATTCTCAATGACCATAACGTGGAACAGCTGGAGTGATCTCTTCCCAATTGATGTCTTGTTGCGGGGCCAGCAAGACACATAAATCCATCGGAGATTCGTCGAGGCGATGTGGAGGCTAATGAACCCGTGGATCTGCTCAAGACGAAGGTACTCGAGCGCAGTACAGCTGCGGAGCAGGTGCTCCATAGCCTTCTTCGAGATGACAACGTCGAAGAGGTCGAGCTGCTTGAGTTGAGGGAGAAGAAGGGCGGGCGCGGCATTAATCTGGGGAAGATAGCAGGAGCTGAAGCTGGCGCGGCGCAGCGTTGGCGTGAGGCGGAGCGCGGACGGTGACAGAGAGCGACATCGTCCAACTTCAAAGCTGATCTCCTCGAGCTGATCTAGGGCGGGAGATAAGAACCACTCGTCGAACTTGCGTTGGGCCTTGCAGTTGGTACTGAACATGCGGATGTCAAGGTGTCTGGCTGGCCCAAGGTACGATGAAAGGATCTTGGAGACTGAGGCCATGCGTTTGCAATCCCCATCGCAGAGGCAGCTGTCGACGGTGAGGTTGAGGGGGACGCAGCGCCAGAGGGGGCGCCACCGCCGGGAGAGCAGGGTGGTCTGCATGGCAGATTTTGTGGGGAGGAGGCCGATGATGACGAGCAACATGTCGTTGGGGAGGCTGCTGATGAAGTCCAGGCTCGCCGGATGCGGTTTTTGGCTTGAGCCGCCTCCGCTTGTTGGCTGACTCGCCATCCATCTCAACCGACAGCGACGCCGGTGTACACGTGTGCTGGTGTGTGTTGTGTGCTGGGTGTGCGCGAGTGCGTCCTTCAGTGCATGCCTCCGCGCAGTGGTGAATTATGCGCGAGTGCGTCCTTCGCGTGCAAGAAGTTTTTCCTCAATGCACCCTCAATTTACTAGCGTGCGGGGTGCTACCCCGAGTGGTTTCAACTTTGTTTACTTCACTGCGTGCCAGATGGGCCTCTAGTTTACTTATTTTCACCCACTGCCACATGGGCCAGCACATGAAGATATAGAACACGAGCTGACAAGGCAGCATGTGGATTGGTTGTCCGGTCAACTAAACAATATACGGAGCTATACGCTGACACAGTGAGCGTATAATCCATCGGTATAGAGAGTTCGAGTGAGAGGGGAGGCCCGTGAGAGATAGTAGAGAGAGAGAAAGAGCTACTCCCTCCGTTCGATAATGTAGTTCCAACATTTTTTTAAGTCAAACTTTTGAAACTTTGACCAAGTTTATAAAGAAATTACTTATATCTACAATACCAAAGATAAATGATAGTATGAAGTAAGTACATGTTGTGATGAATCTAATGATCGTTCCAGATGTAAATGTTTTTCTCCACATATACCTGGTCAAACTTTTCTGAGGTTTGACTTTTCAAAACATCCATATGCTTATGGACGTGACAGAGTCCCTAACTAGAGAGAGAGAGAGAGAGAGTGAAAAAAGTGTGTGTGCGTGTGTGAAAGAGACATGGACAACACACGATAAAAGTAGAGAAAAAGCGTGCGTGTCTTATGCAAACATATCACACATGCATCTTCGACAACGGAGGCAAGGTGAGGAGATAGTGTGTGGTTGTTTGGAACCGAGAGAGCAAGACCCCTAGCACGTGGCCAAGAGGGGTCTGACAAACAAGGGAGAGAGGTCGAGAGAGACGTACGGAGAAAATGCAGACATGGGGAGGAGAGAGTGTATGTTTGTCATAGAGAGATCCCCTGGAGATCGTGATGGGACTACATGGGTGGGAGATCGAGTGACAAGGTGTGTGCGCGATAGAAGATGCCCCGAGAGATATCGAGATAGACGTATGGATGGAAGGAGACAATACGTGTGTTCCTGATGGCTAGTAAGAGATAATCATACTTAGGAGGGGGGAGTGCTTGCGCCTATGATGGAGTGAGGGATTATGGTACTTAGGGGGGTGCGTGTCACATGGAGAGAGAACAAGGGCGGAGAGTGTTGGATGGGTCTATATGTATAGCGCGAGCGAGACATGTGTATGTGTGAACCAGGGAGATATAAGGCCAGTTTGGCTTGCGTCCTGAGCATCTTTTGCCTGGCCTGGGGTTGTGGCTGGATTTCATGCATGCTTGTTTGGTTGCTACCCTGTGAAAAAGAAAGCCCGCCTGGCCTGGGTTCCCTTGCACTTTAATTAGCCTGGCTGAACTCCAGACACTGCAAGTAGCCTGGCCCAGGCGACCGATTTCGAACGCCTGGCCGTGCCTGGTCGTGTGGCCACGAGGCTAACAGCAACGTGGATGGATATTAGCATTAAATAATTGATGCATGGATTGATTGATGGGACGTTGATGCTTTGCCTGGCCCAGGCATGAACCAAACGCTTCAGCACCACACAAGCCTGGCCAGGCAGAAATATTTTACATCTCACGTCCACACCAGGCAGTACCGGCCATCAAGGCATGAGGGTCAGGTCACGAACCAAACTGACCAATAAAGTTTGAGAGAGATTGAGGAGCCCCGATAAGGCTGAGTGGTGCGTCAGATAGCTGAGAGGGGGAAAGAGATATTCCATCCGCTCGATAATGCAGTGCATGTAAATTTTTTAGAAGTCAAACTTTGGAAACTTTGATCAGGTTTACGCAAATGTTATTTATATCTACAATACCAAAGATACATCATACAAAACTACATCTCATGGTGAATCTAATGGTATATGTTTGCCGTACTAGATGTAATTCTTTTTCTCCACGTACATGGTCAAACTTTGTGATGTTTGACTTTTCAATAAATCTATATGCTATGGACCGAGGAGAGTGCCTCAGTCGAGACAGATCAAGTGCGTGTGAAGGAGAATGAGTAAGTGTGCAAAAAGAGTATGTGTGTGAAAGAGAAAGTGACAACAAACGATAAATTAGAGAGAGTGTGTGTTTTTTCGTTTCTTATGCGAACATATCACGCATGCATCTCCGAGATGGAAAAGCGAGGCGAGGAGATACACGAAGATAGCTAGTGTGTGATTGTTTGCAACGGAGAGAGACACCCCTGTAGCACATGTCCAATAGAGGTCTGGCCAACAAGGAACAAAGGTCGAGAGGGACACATGGATGGCATGGACGCATGGGGAGGGAGAGAGGGTGTGTTTGTGATAGAGAGATCCCGTCGAGATCGTGAGGGGACTATATGGGTGGAAGATCGAGGGAGTGCGTGCGCGATAGAAAGATGCCCCGAGAGAAATCGAGATAGACCATGCACATGTTTGTGATGGAGACTAAGATTAGCTAGTCATATACATATAGGGGGGACTGCGTGTGCCTACAATTGAGTGAGAGACCATCATACTTGGCTAGCTGGGCATGAGATTGTGTGTGTGCGCGTGTGAGATGGAGAGAGAACGAGGAGGAGAGATAGAGTTTTAGATGGGCCTATCGAGTGCGAGTGAGATATGCATGTGTATGTCTGACCCAGGTGGATGGAGAGTTTGAGAGGGGGGGGGAGAGCTCCGAGACGACATAGTGGTGCGTGAGAGAGTTACGGGCAAAGATCCAAGGAATTTGTGTGCGTACGATGAGTGCACCCAAGATATCTAGCTTGGACTAGCTAGAGTATCATACATAGTGTGCGAGAGAGACCTATAGATGGTGTATATATGCATGCGAACTAGAAAGACCCCCCTCACACACACACAAACACAAAGAGAGAGAGATGGAGAAAAAGGGAGAGGGACCATAAAGGTTTTTGTGTCGGATGCGTGCGACAGAATTGAAGATTGTCGGCGAGAGAGAGAGAGACAGAGAACAGGAGTCCGAGAGAGGGAGAGGTCGCGTTTTATGCATCAAAGACTGATATAAACCATGTTTCGATATAAACTTGCATTCAAATATTGAAATTGGAGAACATGTTGTCTGCAATCCACACATGAACAGATATATGCGTATATCAAACAAGTTCATCAATTTGACTTTCAACATCTTCATGGAGTACTATAATACTGTACAACATGCTACTCGATTGAGGTGTTCAATTTTGGATTTAGTTCACTATTTTGACCTACTGAACGAGCTATTTCATTGAATCGAGATATTTCATTTTGGGTTTGATTCGCGTTTTTGAGTGGGTCAACTATTTGTCATATAGTAAATCGCTAGCAACGAGCATGTAAAAACACATTACTCCCGAGCATTATCTCTCCATCTAAAAAAGAAGTGGCAAGGTAATATTTCAAAATTTGATCCAAATCGACTTGGTAAGGTAGACGTGGATGCTCGTTCTCCCAAAATTTGAACGAACCTTTAAACATCCTCTCTGCTCGGTGGAATTCGCCCAGGCAAATAAATGGGAGACGCGAAATTACCGTCCTATGTGAGACACGTATCAATTGGCCCGTTGTACATCGAGGGTAGGTTCGTAACTTCATCCAAGCGCGCCTTCTCCTCGGCCGAAATGACATGTGCCGAATAATTCATAAACCGTGGTCGGCAAAACACGCTCTCCTCGCCCGAAATAGCTCATGCCCACTATTTCAAAACACGCTCTCCTCGCCCGAAATCGCTCGCGCCCACTATAGTTCAAAACACGCCCTCCTCGCCCGAAATCGCTCCCGCCCACTATTTCTGGAGAAGCAAAGTTACTCTACTATCCCCGACCCTTAGTACACATACCCAAGCCAAGAAGCCTATAGGCAAGGGTAGAACTATAACTCCCCCTCACATTTCAGACAAATGCGTCCGTAAGACATGGTTCCACTCCCCTCCTAATTCCCGCCCACCCGCCCCCATTCATACCTCGTGGGCGCCAAATCACCTTCTCCCTGGGAAGCTCCCTTATCCTGAGCCACGAAACCTCAGCCCCACCTCCATGGCGCCCCCACCGCACCAATTTCACAGCCGCCCTCCTCCCTAATGCCGGAGACGCTGTCCATTTGCCATCGTGCACTGGGCCGTGTGCCTCTTACTCCGTGCTGCTGGTGATGCCTCGACGATGGCCGCGTGAACCGTACCGGAGCCGATTCACCCCCGCCGTTGTTTACGATGCCGGAGCGGCTCCAACTTCGGATCCGTCCAGAGTCCTAGCGCTGCTTCCGCGTAGCCGTCGACCGTCGCGACATCGCTCTTTCCCTGCCACCGGTCGCCACCACAACCGCGCCAGCCTCACCGACTCGGCAGCTGGACCTGCCTACTTCACCATGCCGCCAGATAGGTCGCACCCTCATCTCAAATCACTTTATTTAGGCATCAGTTGTCTGAATTTTTATTCCGCGCCAATTGATTCCCAACGGGAAGCATCACCCCTCGAGGCGGCGGAGCTCCTAGGCTACCGGTTGGCTAGTGTCTAATGTAAGGGTGCGGGGCCGCAAGTTCACCGCAGAAGCAGCGCTTAGATGGCTATATTTTAGAGTTGCATGGGTTGAAGGTACTACCGCCGCCGGATCTGGATGACCGGGAGTCTTTGTGGATTGGCCCGGGGGCGGCGCAACCACGGCAGTGCGGTGGGGCGGGGAGCGGGGTTTTGGCCGGGGCCACGGACGGTGGAGGCAGGCTGCTCTGCCGTTGGTCGCTGGCTCTTCGGGGAAGATTCCGAACAGTGTCAGCCGGGAGGCACAAGACGGCCAGCCATCCGGCGTAGATCAGACAGTACCAAAATAAAATAAAATCGTGTGACCCCAATTTAGTCTTCAGTCAACAGATGTGTGACCACTCTCGTACCTTGCTGTTGATCTCTTAGTGTATTTCTTCAGATCAAAGAGATATGTCGTTCTTAACATTATGCGTTATCTGCATCTTCAGACACACCGTCTTCTGACTCACCGCAGCTGCTCCAACAAGGGAAGCATACACCAGAAGGGAGCTATAGTCCCCACTCAACAGTTCCCTGCATCGAATGCGCGTGCCCGACATGGACAGCCACAACAACTGCAGGGCCATCGACAAGTCAGCACATGATGCTCACTCCTATGGATGGCAGCCAGATAGGTTGTACCCTCATCTTACTTGTGTGCAACATTTATGGCTTTGTTATTCATCTAAGCATGGAAAATAGATCATCACATTTCACTGTATATTCATGCTGATCTCTTACGGGTCTTGTTCAGGAGTTAACGTTGTTCCATAGTTCAGCTAAGATACTTGTTCTTTAGGTAACGCTGTTCCATAGTTATCATCCATCAGCCAATGCTATCCCACAGGCTGGTGATTATAGTATTATACCACTTCTAGTATTACCTATGTTGTTCTTTAATACTTTTGTGTGCCATCTAGTTAATCTTGAGTACAAACGATACATATTCTGTAGCTTTCATCTGTGTTCTCCCTTTAGTTTATGAGACCTGTTGCTGCTAGTTAACCCCAGTCCTACTATTTATGTCGTCTCCTACAGGCACTCATTACATAAATCTAACTACTAGTTGTCTTCCATGCATGTCAGATATAATTGCACACACTGATATATCCACAAGAACCTCACGGAGCAATGTAAAGGCCAATAAACTTGATGTCAATGATACCCAATATGATGGAACATGTAAAGGCAGTTCTTCAGAAGACTTGCAGAAAGATGATGAATCCTCTTCACCCCACAAGGTCCTTGCTCTAACTTGGCCTGTGATATGGGTACAACATGCATATAATGTCCTGGAGTGTATCTACTCTGTTGCAATGCCATGTGCTTAGCATGCTGATCATGCATGTAAATATGTCATGCCTTCCTGTTTTTCAGTACCTATTCCATTCATGATAACATGTTTTCAAATTCAAGTACTGTCATTCTACTCTATCGCAATGCCATCTGCTTAATTTGGACATCATGCTTCTGAATATCTTATGCATTGTTATTCATCAGTATGTACTTCATCTGTCTACCATACCATGTTTTTTACATTGAAGTGTTGTTCTAGTGCTCTGTTGCAATGCCATCTTATTTTCCCAATCATACACGTGTATGTTGCCTTAGTTATTTCTGTACGTATTCCGCTAGCATACAGTTTTACATTCAACTAGTGTTTTTTTGCTGTGTTG
Source organism: Triticum aestivum (assembly GCF_018294505.1). Lineage (NCBI taxonomy): Eukaryota > Viridiplantae > Streptophyta > Magnoliopsida > Poales > Poaceae > Triticum > Triticum aestivum. The sequence goes on along the minus strand of NC_057800.1, from coordinate 441,760,773 downwards.
TCCTGTCGTATCCCTAGCTCTTACACCATACTCCCTCCGTCCGGATTACATGTTGCCGAAATGGATAAAAAAGGATGTATCTAGAACTGAAATACGCCTAGACCCATCCATTTTTTCCGGATGGAGGGAATACATGTCAATATGTCATGCCTTTCTATTCTTCAGTACCTATTCCATCTCTCTGTTGTCGCATGTTTTATAATTAAAGCACCATTCTTCTATACAAGGCATGCAAGGGGAAGACGACTATGTTAGAATCTGAAGGGTTACAAACAAGGCCTTTGCAAAAGATCCAAACGCCAGGAGATAATAAACCAACTCCAGTTTTTATAGATACTGCTCCAGCACAGAGAAACCCAACTCCTACTGATAATAAGCAGATTCCAGTGGCCAAAGAACTAGTCCGCTCCAGTCCAGCAAAAATATGTCAACTCAATTCTAAGAAGCGTGTGCGTATCCTTGCATCATGAAATTTTATAGCATGCTGATCATATTTTCTACATGTTTCTTACCCATCTCTCTTTTAGAAAATAAGCTTAACAGATAGAAGAATTTCTGCAATGGTATCGTTTATGAGGAAAGATTCTTGCAGGAATTCTCTGTGCTCCAATGTAGATGTAAGTACCTGTTGTATATCACTATATTTTTACATCAGCATGTATTTTGTTAATCGGTGTGAATCCAACCTTTATCTGATCTAAATTTAGTTGTAGCAAAATGTATGATTAAAGGCCACAATGTTGATTTTTGCAAGGAAAACTGCCTGGTAGTTTTGCATCCTGAGCTGCATGAGTGTACTATCTCATATTAGTGGGTTTGAATACTTTGGTTCTGCAGTGGGTTTTTCAGTGTTTTTTTACTGTGTTGTCTTGTCGTATCCCTAGCTCTTACATCATACTCCCTCCGTCCGGATTAAATGTCGCAGAAATGTATCTAGAACTGAAATACTCCTAGACCCATCCATTTATTTCCGGATGGAGGGAATACATGTCAATATGTCATGCCTTTCTATTCTTCAGTACCTATTCCATCTCTGCTGTAGCATGGTTTATAACTGAATCACCATTCTTCTATATAAGGCATGCAAGAGGAAGACGGCTATGTTAGAATCTGAAGGGTTACAAACCAGGTCTTTGCAAAAGATCCAAATGCCAGGAGATAATAAACGAACTTCTATTTTTCATAGATACTGCTCCAGCACAGAGAAACCCAACTCCCACTGATAATAAGCAGATTCTAGTGGCCAAAGAACTAGTCCGCTCCAGTCCATCAAAAGAATGTCAACTCCATTCTAAGAAGCGTGTGTGTATCCACGCATAATGAAATTTTATAGCATTCTGATCATATTTTCTACATGTTTCTTACCCATCTCTCTTTTATAAAATAAGGTTAAACGACACAAGACTTCCTCCATTGGGATCGTATTCGAGGAAAAAATCTTGCGGGAATTCTCTGTGCTCTAATGCTGATGTAAGTACCTGTTGTATATCACTATATTTTTACATCAGCATGTATTTTGTTAATCGACATGAATCTAACCTTTATCTGATCTAAAATTAGTTGTAGCAAAATGTTAAAGGCGCCAATGTTGATTTTTGTAAGGAAAACTGCCTGGTAGTTTTGCATACTGAGCTGCATGAATGTACTATCTCATATCACGCACATTACTGAATTGTAGTGCCTCTATGGTTGCCCATTCATTCATTGTGTCAATGTTGCTTTCGTATTACCTTACCTGGCTGATGATAGCTGTGCCATATTGTGTTAATTTGGTGTAGGCTAGTTGCCCAAACGTTCGTTGTGTCAATGTTGCTTTCCTATTATCTGACTTGGCCAATGATAGCAATGCTAGTGTGTTAATTTTGTGCAGGCTGCTGAAGATAAGAAGACAAACTCTGAAAACAGCAAGGCAACCCCATTGTTTCTTTCCAGTAAATCTAGGCCAGGTAATATGGCAATAACTCATGATTAATCTGTTTGGTTCCCGTCCTAATTTATGTTATGATGCAGTGGTCGAGACACTCTCCACTATCAATAATACAAGCCTGCCAAAATCGCCATCTGAATCTGTTCAGTATCCTCTGTCTCGAATGCAACGGAATAAATGTATGTTTGTGAACCAATTAATGGCTGAAGCAATGATGGAAATGGTGGATGAATCAGAGGTGCAGAGTCGTGCGACACAACAACTGATCAATGTTTTCAGAGACAGTGTAGCAAAGCAGCAAGAACTTGCCCACATGCTTATGGGCGTCATCTGTGCTGAGGTTGCAGATTGTGACGTGGTAGATGGTTAGGTTTTTCTCATTTATTTGCACTGGCATCAATCTTTGATTGCCCAGTGGATGTAATTTCCTGTAATATATGCTGGATGTGCAACGTTATTCCCTGTATGCCGTACCTTTGCTTGATCGGTTTTGGTCCTGTGCATAATTGCTCGTCGTAATGGGCTCAAATTATCTAATTTGGCCTAAAGACATGAACGAACTTTAGTGGGCCCATTAAGTTAATGGGCCATTACTAGGCCGAAAGTTAATGGTCGGCCCTCTTACCTCCCGGGGTCGTTAACAGGCCGTTACTAAGTTTGGGCTACATATGGCCCAACTATACTGTAGGCCTTTAGCAGGCCGAAAGAGACAGCGGGCTTGTACTGGACCATGAAGAGCATGGGCCGCTAAGAGGCTGAAAGTCAGGTTGTATTGTAAACGGCCCAACTGTGTTGTGGGCCTTTAGCAGGCCAAAAGAGAAACCGGGCTGGTATTGGACCATGAAGGGCATGGGCCATTAAAAGGCCAAAACTAAGGTCCGACTACAAATGGCCCAACTCATTTATGGTCCGTTAACAGGCCGAAAGGCACACTATGGCCGGGAATTGGCCCAACACTTAAATGGGTCGCTAAAAGGCCAAAACTCATGTCCGACTACAAATGGCCCAACTGATTTATGGGCCGTCAACAGGGTGAAAGTGACACCGGGCCAGAAATTGGCCCAACACTTAAATGGGCCGCTAAAAGGCCAAACTCAGGTCCGACTACAAATGGCCCATCAGATTTATGGGCCGTCAACAGGCTCAAAGACACACCGATCCGGAAATAAGCCCAACATTTAAATGGGTCGCTAAAAGGCCAAAAGATGTACATCTTGAAAATTGGCCCATCCATTAAATGGCCGTTAACAGGCTGAAATCTCATCGGGCCGATATTGAGCCCAAATATATAGCGGGCAGTTAACGGGCTAGAACTGACGATGGGCTGCAATGGTGTCAAATCTTTAACGGGTCGTTGACGTGCCAAATTGGCACATCTCATATGGGCCGTGGGCTTAAATGGACCTGACACAAGTAGGCCTTATATGGGCCGACCTGCTAATTTTTACTGGGTCGGCCTTTTTCACTGGAATGGGCCACTGTTGGGTCGTGCCACGTGTCGACCTATCATAGGCACCTCCTGTCCAGTGAGTGGATGACATCTGTCCCAACGGTGAGGCAACACGTGTTTCCTTCGGCCAATCAGAATTTTACACGTGGAAATTTCCCATTGGTCAGGGCTGTTAACGGGTTATCGGATCCAAAATCCAACCCGATAGCTTAAAGGCGTTCCGTTATGGTGGATGCCACGTGTCGGTCGCCCTTGACAAAAGCACTTCTGGGACGCGCGATTTATCGTCATGGAAGTGGACACTTCCGTGATGATAATTTTGGTAATGTCATGGAACACTTCTACGATAGCACAGGTATGACTATCTTGATTCTGTCATAAATTTGTCATGGATGTACATGCATGACAAAAAAGGCGACCTACTGTGACAAACACATATCATCACAGAAGTGTATTTTTTTGTAGTGGTGATATACATATGTACGAAAATGTTTTTCTGGGACTCACCGTGTGGGATGTATATACCTACAGAAATGATTGGGTTTCGATGCCTCGCCCGATCGCACACGAGCTCATTTGGTGTCCCAGGAGGGCCTATCCTCGACGGTTTCTGGGTTGTGTGGGAATGACCCCCCTATCGCCCACACTCACTTGGCGACAGTTCCAAATGCCGTCATGGAAAGGGGTTAAAAACCGTTTGTATAACACGTCGATGTACCAGTGTGTCTACATCATGTCATCTTGCTTAAGGCGTTACTCCTTTCTTTTATGAACTTAATACTCTAGATGCATGCTGGATAGTGGTCGATGTGTGGAGTAATAGTAGTAGATGCAGGAAGGAGTCAGGCTACTTGTCTCGAACGTGATGCCTATATATGTGATCATTGCCTTGGATATCGTCATGATTATTAGCTTTTCTATCAATTTCCCAATAGTAATTTGTTTACCCATGGTATGTTATGTTCAAGAGAAAAGCCTCTAGTGAAAAACTGTGGCCCTCGGGTCTATCTTTATCATATATTAAAATCCAAAAATATCTTACTGCAATTTTATTTACTTCATTTTATTTTGTGCTTTGTTTCTCTATCTATCAGATTTGATCCTTGCAATTAACTTCCAAGGGATTGGCAACCCCTTGGTACGTTGGATGCAAGTATTTTTTATTTTGTGTACGTACTGCTAACGAGGTGTTGCATGGTTCTCCTACTGGATTCATAACATTAGTTCTTAACTGAGAGAAATACATATCTCTATTGTACTGCATCATCCTCTGCTCTTCGGGGAAATCCCATCGCAACTCACAAGTAGCAGGATAAATTCTTGGCGCTGTTGCCAGGGAGACATCATTAATATATATCAAGTACCATCGCAGAAACTTTCATCTCCTTACATTTACTTTATTTCTCATTTGCCTCTCATTTTCATCTCCCCCACTTCTAAGACGTTTTTACAAAAACAAAAAAAATGTTTTTTCGTTTTCCTTTTTGCTTGCTTTAAGTTGTTACCATCACTGGTACAGCGAGCTGCTCTACAAATGGTTTTTAACCCCTTTCTGCGACGACGTTTTAAACCGTCACCTTGCATGTGTGTTTGATAGGGGGGGTCCTTCCCACATGACACAGAAACCGTCGGGGATAGGGAGTAGCAATGCATGCCTTTTGCATAACTAAGCGTATGCGATGCCGACAACTATCCCAAACGCGAGTCTTCTCACAACTATTTGTGATATCTCGAATACCAAACGCTCCATCCCTGCTACTCATTTATGCTCATACTACCATCGTAGTCGGTATTCTGTGGTGCTACGTTTACGATGTGTGCCCCATCACAAACAGTTCACAATTATAGAAAGTGTATGATAAGCAAACAATCACACACATTCACTTCTCCCGAACTTGTGTGTGATTGCCGAGGGGTGCCCGAAAGCCCTTCTGGTGACCCGATTCCTTCCTGGTACATTTCGAAACACTTCTGGTGTCCAAATACCATCGTCATATATATCGATCTTTACCCGTCGACCATTTCGAGACTAACCGTCATGTCCGTGATCTCATCCGGGACTCCGACAACATTCATCACCAAATCATATAACTCATATAACACTATATCGTCAACGAACATTAAGCGTGCGGACCCTAAAGGTTCGAGAACTATGTGGACATGACCGAGACACCTCTCCGGTCAATAACCAATAGCGGAACCAGGATGCCCATATTGGCTCCTACATATTCTACGAACATTTTTATCGGTCGAACCATTATGACAACATACATAATTCCCTTTGTCTATCAGTATGTTACTTGCCCGAGATTAGATACCTCAGTATCTTCATACCTAGTTCAATCTCGTTACTGGCAAGTCTCTTTACTCATTCCGTAATACATCACCTCGCGACTAACTCCTTAGTTATTTGCTTTCAATCTTATGATGTGTATTACCGAGAGGGCCCAGAGATACCTCTCGGATACTCGGAGTGATAAATCCTAATATCAATCTATGCCAACTCAACAAACACCTTCGGAGATACCTGTAGAGCATATTTATGATCACCCAGTTACGTTGCGATGTTTAATAGCACACAAGGCATTCCTCCGGTATCCGGCAGTTGCATAATCTCATAGTCGAAGGAATATGCACTACTGCAGGATGCTGCTAACGCGACACTACAATCAGAGACCCTTCAAAGAAACTGTGTGCGATGCAATAATCACAAACGGTGGGGTAAAAGAACCATCAACAAAGGTGGAAAACGTTTGTGATGGCGGAGCCATCAAACACGGTTCAGATTTTAGTTGTGTGTGCGATCCAGGCCATACGGTTCAGTCCAATGAATTGTTTGTGATGAGGCGGAACAAAAGAAACGGACAGCCTGATGAAGGCATGTGCGATATAGAGCATACGGTTCACTCGGATGAATTGTTTGTGATTAGGCAACAAAAAAGAAACGGTCAGCTAGATCAAGGTGTGTGTGATTGAGGGCATACACTTCACAAGGATTAACTGTTTGCGATTAGGCAACAGAACAGAAATAGGTCAGCCAGATCAAAGTGTCTGTGATTGATGGCATACACTTCACATGGATGAACTGTTTGCGATTAGCCACAACAAACTGAAACATTTAGATAGATCAACATGTGTGCACTAGATGGGCACACACATTCTAATTAAAAGAAGCGTGCGCGATGGTAATAACGAGCGTGCACGGTTGTTGGAACAAGATGTGTGCTGACGTTGCCTATAGCGGTGCACCCTATGGTGCAAACGCCACATACGCGATCGAGAAGGCATACGTGCCCACATTACGCCTTCCGGGAATAGTGATGTCTACTACACAACCTTCTTCTTGTAGACGTTGTTGGGCCTCCAAGTGCAGAGGTTTGTAGGACAGTAGCAAATTTCCCTCAAGTGGATGGCCTAAGGTTTATCAATCCGTGGGAGGCGTAGGATGAAGATAGTCTCTCTCAAGCAACCTTGCAACCAAATAACAAAGAGTCTCTTGTGTTCCCAACACACCCAATACAATGGTAAATTGTATAGGTGCACTAGTTCGGTGAAGAGATGGTGAAACAAGTGGTATATGGATAGTAGATAAAGGTATTTGTAATCTGAAATAATAAAAACAGCACGGTAACTAATTATAAAAGTGAGCGTAAATGGTATTGCAATGGGTTGAAATAAGGCCTAGGGTTCATACTTTCGCTAGTGTAAGTTCCCTCAACAATAATATCATAATTGGATCACATAACTATCCCTCAACATGCAACAAAGAGTCACTCCAAAGTCACTAATAGCGGAGAACGAACAAAGAGATTATGGTAGGGTACGAAACCACCTCAAAGTTATTCTTTCTAATCAATCCTTTGGGCTATTCCTACAAGTGTCACAAACAGCCCTAGAGTTCGTACTAGAATAACACCTTAAGACACAAATCAACCAAAACCCTAATATCACCTAGATACTCCAATGTCACCTCAAGTATCCGTGGGTATGATTATACGATATGCGTCACACAATCTCAGATTCATCTATTCAACCAACACAAAGGACCTCAAAGAGTGCCCCAAAGTTTCCACCGGAGAATCACGATGAAAACGTGTGCCAACCCCTATGCATAGGTTCATGGGCGGAACCCGCAAGTTGATCACCAAAACATACATCAAGTGAATCACGTGGATCCCATTGTCACCACAGATACGCACGGCAAGACATACATGAAGTGTTCTAAAATCTTTAAAGACTCAATCCGATAAGATAACTCCAAAGGGAAAACTCAGTTCATTACAAGAGAGTAGAGGGGGAGGAGAAACATAAGATCCAACTATAATAGCAAAGCTTGCGATACATCAAGATCGTGCCAAATCAAGAACACGAGAGAGAGAGTTGAAACACATAGCTACTTGTACATACCCTCAGCCCCGAGGGAGAACTACTCCCTCCTCATCATGGAGAGCACCCGGATGATGAAGATGGCCACCGGAGAAGGATTGCCCCCTCCAGCAGGGTGCCGGAATGGGTCTAGTTTGGTTTTCGGTGGCTATAGAGGCTTCTGGCGGCGGAACTCCTGATCTATTGTGTGTTTTGGAAGTTTTAGGATACATAGGTATATATGGGTGAAAGAAGTACGTCGGTGGACCGAAGGGGGGGCCACGAGGCAGGAGGCGCGCCCCCACCCCCGTGGGCACCTCCCTTCTTTCCTGATGTGCACTCCAAGCTTTTCCGGTAGCTTGCCTTCCAAAAATAACTTCTCTAGTTGATTTCGTTCCGTTTCGACTCCGTTTGATATTCCTTTTCTTCGAAACACTGAAATAGGCAAAAACAACAAATCTGGGTTGGGCCTTCGGTTAATAGGTTAGTCCCACAAATAATATAAAAGTGGATAATAAAGCCCAATATTTCCCAAAATAGTAGATAACATAGCATGGAGAAATCAAAAATTATAGATACGTTGGAGACATATCAAGCATCCCCAAGCTTAATTCCTGCTCGTCCTCGAGTAGGTAAATGATAAAAATAGAATTTTTGATGCGGAGTGCTACTTGGCATAATTTTAATTTAATTCTTCTTAATTGTGGTATGAATATTCAGATCCAAAAGATTCATGACAAAAGTTCATATTGACATAAAAATGATAATACAAGCATACTAACTAAGAAATTATGTCTTCTCAAAATGACATGGCCAAAGAAAGTTTCATTTTCGTCACACAAGAATGCTCTCATCATGCACAACCCCAATGACAAGCCAAGCAATTGTTTCATACTTTAGTAATCTCAAACCTATAAACTATCACGCAATACATGAGCGCGAGCCATGGATATAGCACTATGGGGGGAATAGAATAATGAGGGGGTTATGTGGAGAAGACAAAAAGGAGAAAGTCTCACATCAATGAGGCTAATCAATGGGCTATGGAGCTGCCCATCGATTGATGTTAATGCAAGGAGTAGGGATTGCCATGCAACGAATGCACTAGAGCTATAAATGTATAAAAGCTCAACAAAATAAACTAGTGGGTGTGCATCCAACTTGCTTGCTCATGAAGACCTAGGGCACTTTAGGAGGCCCATTGTTGGAATATACAAGGCAAGTTCTATAATGAAAATTCCCACTAGTATATGAAAGTGACAAAACAAGAGACTCTCTATCATGAAGATTATGGTGCTACTTTGAAGCACAAGTGTGGTAAAAGGATGGTAACATTGTCCCTTCTCTCTTTTTCTCTCATTTTCTTGGGCTTTTTCTTTTTTCTGGCCTTTCTGTTTTTTGGGGCCTTGTTTTTATTTATTTATTCCTCACTTGGGACAATGCTCTAATAATGATGATCATCACACTTCTATTTATTTACAACTCAATGATTACAACTCGATACTAGAACAAAGATGACTCTATATGAATGCCTCCGGCGGTGTACCGGGATATGCAATGACTCAAGAGTGACATGTATGGAAGAATTATGAACGGTGGCTTTGCCACAAATACTATGTCAACTACATGATCATGCTAAGCAATATGACAATGATGAATGTGTCATGATAAACGGAACAGTGGAAAGTTGCATGGCAATATATCTCGGAATGGCTATGGAAATGCCATAATAGGTAGGTATGGTGGCTGTTTTGAGGAAGATATAAGGAGGTTTATGTGTGAAAGAGCATATCATATCACGGGGTTTGGATGCACCGGCGAAGTTTGCGCCAACTCTCAATGTGAGAAAGGGCAATGCACGGTACCGAAGAGGCTAGCAAGGATGGAAGGGTGAGAGTGCGTATAATCCATGGACTCAACATTAGTCATAAAGAACTCACATACTTATTGCAAAAATCTACAAGTCATCAAAAACCTCGGCACTATGCGCATGCTCCTTGGGGGATAGGTTGGTAGGAAAAGACCATCGCTCGTCCCCGACCGCCACTCATAAGTAGGACACTCAAATAACACCTCATGTTTCAAATTTGTTACATAACGTTTACCATACGTGCATGCTACGAGACTTGCAAACTTCAACACAAGCATTTCTCAATTTCACAACTACTCAACTAGCACGACTTTGATATTATTACCTCCATATATCAAAACAATCATCAAGCATCAAACTTCTCTTACTATTCAACACACTCATAAGAGAATTTTATTATTAATCTTGTATACCTAGCATATTAGCATTATTTAAGAAAAATACAATGCTATTTAAGACTCTCAAAATAATCTAAGCAAAGCATGAGAGATCAACTATTTCTACAAAATAAAACCACCACCATGCTCTAAAACATATAAGTGAAGCACTAGAGAAAATGGAAAACTACTCCGAAAGATATAAGTGAAGATCAATGAGTAGTCGAATAATTATGCAACTATGTGAAGACTCTCTAACATTTAAGAATTTCATATCTTGGTATTTTATTCAAACATCAAGCAAATAAAAATAAAATGAAATTCTAAGAATGGCAAACATCATGTGAAGAAGCAAAAACTTAGGATCAATCGATACTAACCGATAATTGTAGAAGAAGAAAGGTGGGATGCCAACCGGGGCATCCCCAAGCTTAGACGCTTGAGACTTCTTGAAATATTATCTTGGGGTGCCTTGGGCATCCCCAAGCTTGAGCTTTTGTGTCTCCTTAATTCCTCTCATATCACGGTCTCCCTAAATCTCAAAAGCTTCATCCACACAAAACTCAACAAGGACACGTGAGATAAGTTAGTATAAACCATTGCAAAACCTTATCATACTCTACTGTATAAAATCACTAAAATTATTATTCAACATTGCATACTAAATGCCTCTGCATATTTAATAGTCCTATCCTCAAATAGAATCATTAAAGAAGCAAACATATGCAAACATAACAGCAATCTGCCTAAATAGGATAGTCTGTAAAGAATGCTGCAACATCCATACTTCCCTAGCTCCAAAAATTATGAAAGAAAATTCCAACTGTAGTAAATTTATCAGATATTAATATTCAAAAGGTTTCAACATTTTATCGCATTCTGACTTTTCTAGGGAATTATTGCAACAGCGGTAAACTTTCTGTTTTCAAACAGCAACATGTATACTTGTATCATAGGCATAGTAAAGGCTATCAATGCCACTTTTATTGAAATAAAAGATGCAGAACATTGTTCTAAATAACAGCAAGCTAATCCTAACAAAATAAATTGACGCTCCAAGCAAAACACATATCATGTGGTGAATAAAAATATAGCTCCAAGTAAAGTTACCGATGAACGAAGACGAAAGAGGGGATGCCTTCCGGGGCATCCCCAAGCTTTGGCTTTTATGTGTCCTTAGATTATCTTGGGGGTGCCATGGGCATCCCCAATCTTAGGCTCTTGCCACTCCTTGTTCCATAATCCATCAAATCTTTACCCAAAACTTGAAAACTTCACAACGCAAAACTTAAAGTAGAAAATCTCGAGCTCCGTTAGCGAAAGAAAATAAAAGAACACTTCAAGGTACTGTAATGAACTCATTATTTATTTATATGGGTTTTGTACCTACTGTATTTCAACTTCTCTATGGTTTATAAACTATTTTACTAGCCATAGATTCATCAAAATAAGCAAACAACACACGAAAAACAGAATCTGTCAAAAACAGAACAGTCTGTAGTAATCTGTAGCTAGAGCAAGATCTGGAACCCCAAAAATTCTAAAATAAATTGATGGACCTGAGGAATTTGTCTATTAATCATCTTAAAAAAGAATTAACTAAATAAAACTCTCCAAATAAAAATGGCAGCAATTCTCGTGAGCGCTAAAGTTTCTGTTTGTTTACAGCATGATCACAAAGACTTCCCCCAAGTATTCCCAAAGGTTCTACTTGGCACAAACACTAATTAAAAGCATAAAAACACATCTAAACAGAGTATAGATGAATTATTTATTACTAAACAGGAACAAAAATCAAGAAACAAAAATAAAGTTGGGTTGCCTCCCAACAAGCGCTATCGTTTAACGCCCCTAGCTAGGCATGATGATTTCAATGATGCTCACATAAAAGATAAGAATTGTAACATAAATAGAGCATCATGAAGAATATGACTAGCACATTTAAGTCTAACCCACTTCCTATGCATAGGGATTTTGTGAGAAAACAACTTGTGGGAACAAGAATCAACTTGCATAGGAAGGTAAAACAAGCATAACTTCAAAACTTTAAGCACATAGAGAGGAAACTTGATATTATTGCAATTCCTACAAGCATATGTTCCTCCCTCATAATAATTTTCTGTAGAATCATGAATGAATACAACAATATAACCAGCACATAAACAATTCTTTTCATGATCTACAAGCGTAGAATTTTTATTACTCTCCACATAAGCAAAATTCTTCTCATTCGGAATAGTGGGAGTATTATAAGAGACTTGAATACTATAAATTGTTTACACATTAAAAGAGTAATGTTCAGAAAAAGAGTAATCATAATCACGACAAGTTTTATCGATATAATCATCACTACTTTTTATAGCATATGTATCATCACAATAATTATCATAAGTAGGAGGCATGCTATCATCATTATAAATTTGCATATCAAAACTTGGGACACTAAAAATATCATCTTCATTAAGCGTAGCATCCCCAAGCTTGGGACGAACATTAATTGCAGGAAATATATTCTCAAAAACATCATCTTCATCAAACATAGCATCCCCAAGCTTGGGCCTTTTCATATCATAAGCATAATCACTCTCATCATTAATAGTATAGATAGCACCAATAGTATAGCAATTATCATATTCTTCGAAGCAAGTGCCAAAAAGATTTTCAAGATCATAAGAAGTATCATTATCTTCCACGATTATATTTTCATGAGGCACAATAGTAATAGGCGCAACATTATTTGGGAGAGATATCTTTTTGCCTCTCTTCCTTTTTCTTTTCTTCTTCTTCTTCACCACATCATGTGTGGGTTCAATCCTCTTTTTGGAGCTCCTTATTAATGAGATTCGTTGAATAGGAGGCTCCTCCTCATTACCTGATCCATCATAAGAAATAATAGGAGGATATTGGGAAGTCTCTTCCCTTTCATTAGTATTCTCTTCATATTCCTTTTCTTTGTGTAATTGGCAATATAAGGATTTTCAATACAATTCTCTGCACAATACATATAAATTTTCTCTAGATCAAAATCAAGAATTCTATCAAGATTAAACTAGGGAATACCCTCAGTTATACGATTCATTTCCTCATACCCCAAAAGAAGACTAAGTTCTTTACGATGCTCAAGGGTAATCAAATTATCACATTTTTTGGATACGATTCGGTCATGAGACAATTTGCGTTGGAGATTTAAATGACCATGTTCATTGCAAAGTTCACAAGGGGTGGGAAAAATATTGAATTTTTCAGCACAATCATCAAGACTTTTTTGCAACAATTTAGTTTCTAAGTACTTATGCCTCTTGCAATATCTATCTTCCCTATTTGGTGTGTACTTAAAAACCCAATGCACTCCACAAAAATTGACATGTTTGTATGAGACATTTTCATCATAACTAGTGCAACCATCATTAGTATTATAGATATTCAAAGAATTCGTACTAACAACATTGCAATCATGCTCATCATTCACATATTTTTGTGCCAAGCATTCTATGTAATTCTTCTTCTAGCATTTGAGCACAATTTTCCTTTCCATCATACTTACGAAAGATATTAAAAAGGTGAAGCGTATGAGACAAACTCAATTCCATTTTTTATAGTTTTCTTTTATAAACTAAACTAGTGATAAAACAAGAAACTAAAAGACTTGATTGCAAGATCTAAAGATATACCTTCAAGCACTCACCTCCCCGGCAACGGTGCCAGAAAAGAGCTAGATGTCTACTACACACCCTTCTTCTTATAGATGTTGTTGGGCCTCCAAGTGCAGAGGTTTGTAGGACAGTAGCAAATTTCGCTCAAGTGGATGACCTAAGGTTTATCAATCCGTGGGAGGCGTAGGATGAAGATGGTCTCTCTCAAGCAACCCTGCAACCAAATATCAAAGAGTCTCTTGTGTCCCCAACACACCCAATACAATGGTAAATTGTATAGGTGCACTAGTTCGGCGAAGAGATGGTGAAACAAGTGGTATATGGATAGTAGATAATGGTATTTGTAATCTGAAATAATAAAAACAGCAAGGTAACTAATGATAAAAGTGAGCGTAAATGGTATTCCAATGCGTTGAAACAAGGCCTAGGGTTCATACTTTCGCTAGTGTAAGTTCCCTCAACAATAATATCATAATTGGATCACATAACTATCCCTCAACATGCAACAAAGAGTCACTCCAAAGTCACTAATAGCGGAGAACGAACAAAGAGATTATGGCAGGGTACGAAACCACCTCAAAGTTATTCTTTCCAATCAAACCGTTGGGCTATTCCTATAAGTGTCACAAACAGCCCTAGAGTTCATAATAGAATAACACCTTAAGACACAAATCAACCAAAACCCTAATGTCACCTAGATACTCCAATGACACCTCAAGTATCCATGGGTATGATTATACGATATGCGTCACACAATCTCAGATTCATCTATTCAACCAACACAAAGGACCTCAAAGAGTGCCCCAAAGTTTCTAAAGGAGAATCACGACGAAAACGTGTGCCAACCCCTATGCATAGGTTCATGGGCGGAACCCGCAAGTTGATCACCAAAACATACATCAAGTGAATCACGTGGCATCCCATTGTCACCACAGATACGCACAGCAAGACATACATCAAGTGTTCTCAAATCTTTAAAGACTCAATCTGATAAGAAAACTCCAAAGGGAAAACTCAATTCATTACAAGAGAGTAGAGGGGGAGGAGAAACATAAGATCCAACTATAATAGCAAAGCTCGTGATACATCAAGATCGTGCCAAATCAAGAACACGAGAGAGAGAGAGAGAGAGAGTTCAAACACATAGCTACTGGTACATACCCTCAGCCCCGAGGGAGAACTACTCCCTCCTCGTCATGGAGAGCACCGAGATGATGAAGATGGCCACTAGAGAAGGATTGCCCCCTCCGGCGGGGTGCCGGAACCGGTCTAGATTGGTTTTCGCTAGCTACGGAGGCTTCTGGTGGTGGAACTCCCGATCTATTGTGTGTTCTGGAGGTTTTAGGATACGTAGGTATATATGGGTGAAAGAAGTACGTCGGTGGACCGAAGGGGGGGCCACGAGGCAGGGGGCGCACCCTAGGGGGGTGGGAGCGCCCCCTACTCTCGTGGGCACCTCCCTTCTTTCCTGACGTGCACTCCAAGCTTTCCCGGTAGCTTTCCTTCCAAAAATAACTTCTCCAATTGATTTTGTTCCGTTTCGACTCCGTTTGATATTCCTTTTCTTCGAAACACTAAAATAGGCAAAAAACAACAAATCTGGGTTGGGCCTCCGGTTAATAGGTTAGACCCAAAAATAATATAAAAGTGGATAATAAAGCCCAATATTTCCCAAAACAGTAGATAACATAGCATGGAGCAATCAAAAATTATAAATACGTTGGAGACGTATCAAATAGTGTCGCACTTATAATAGTCGGTAAATTTTGAGCATGCGTTCCGTCACAATTTTTTTAGAAGAACAGGGAGGCCGCGTCCCGTCACATTCCAAATTGCAAACCTGTTCACACTGATCAAAACCTAAACGGTTTCCCACTTATGAGCGTATTACTACGCGGTTATAAATACTACTACTCCAAGATGACTGCACATTCCTCCTCAACTCCTCATCCACAAAAAGTCAAAAACAAACAAGTCATTCATCATCGCTCCCTTGCATCCGTCATGGCCAACGTGAGTTCTGGGTCGAGAGATTGCCACCAGGGAGAGGCGAGCCTCGAAGTGGAAGCACGAGAGATGTCCCGCCTCACCGTGAAAGCATCCAACATGTCCCGCCGCACGGCCGTAGCAGCAGAGAGGTCCCGCCACGCCACCGAAGCACCACGGGGGTCCCGTCGCACCGTCGATGTAGTAGACTGGTCCGGCCGTGCCGCGGAAGCAGAAGAGATGTCCTGCCGCGTCGTGAATGCAGCAGAGATGTCCTCCCGCACCGCGACGGCCTGGGAAAATGTCTCACGGGCAGGCGAGAACTCTTACAGGCGCATGCATGCATGCCCTCGTCCTTAGGCAGATGGATCAGATCTCCAGGTGGGCGAGGTTACAGGATGCCTTGAAAGCCTCGTTTGAACAGTCTACCGACGTCATCCGACAACTAAATGAGAGCAATGCGAGGCTCCGGGACGAGCGCGACCTGCTGAGGGCGAAGATCGTCGGAAGTGCGGAGCTGTAGGAGCAGACCACTGCCTTGTTGAAGAGGGCCGACGTCATCATGAAAGGATCGAGAAGAGGTGTCTAGAAGGGGGGGGGGGTGATTAGACACTAGGTGCTAAAAGTTGCAGTTTTTAAATTCTTTAGGTTGAAGTGGATTTTTGGCACAAGTTTAACAAACACAATACATATCAAGCAAGCATGCAAAGAGTATATGAGCAGCGGAAAGTAAAGCATGCAACTTGCAAGAATGTAAAGGGAAGGATTTGGATGATTCAAACGCAATTAGAGACACATATGTTTTTGTCGTGGTTCCGATAGGTGGTGCTATCGTGCATCCACGTTGATGGAGAATTCAACTCACGAAGGGTAACGGTTGCGCGAGTCCACGAAGGGCTCCACCCACGAAGGGTCCACGAAGAAGCAATCTTGTCTATCCCACCATGGCCATCGCCCACGAAGGACTTGCCTCACTAGCGGTAGATCTTCACGAAGTAGGCGATCTCCTTGCCCTTACAAACTCCTTGGTTCAACTCCACAATCTTGTCGGAGGCTCCCAAGTGACACCTATCCAATCTAGGAGACACCACTCTCCAAGAAGTAACAAATGGTGTATTGATGATGAACTCCTTGCTCTTGTGCTTCAAATGATAGTCTCTCCAATAGTCAACTCTCTCTCTCACAGGATTTGGATTTGGTGGAAAGAAGATTTGAGTGAAAACCAACTTGGGGAAGGCTAGAGATCAAGATTCATATGGTAGGAATGGAATATATTGGTCTCAACACAAGTGTAGGTGGTTCTCTCTCTCAGAAAATATAGGTTGGAAGTGTAGCTTTGTTCCGATGGCTCTCTCCACGAATGAAGAGGTGGTGGAGAGGTATATATAACCTCCACACAAGATCTAACCGTTACACATAACTTCCCAAACTCGGTGGGACTGAATGGTTAAACTCGGTCTGACCGATTTAGCAAAGCTAGTGACCGTTAGGGTTTTCGGTGGGACCGACATGCAACTCGGTAGGACCGATATGATTAGGGTTAGGGCATAACGTAATCTCGATGAGACCGATTACACAAACTCGTTGAGACCGATTTTGGTAATAAGCTAACCAGAGAGTTGGTCAGGTAAACTCGATGGGACCGATCGCTCATTTCGGTGAGATCGAAATGTTACAAAAGGAAACCAGAGAGTTTACATTGCAATCTCGGTGGGACCGATCACAAGTTTCGGTGAGACCGAAAGTATTGCAATAGGCAACCGAGAGTTTGCAATCCCATCTCGGTGAGACCGAGATCCCTATCGGTGAGACCGATTTGCCTAGGGTTTGTGGCAGTGGCTATGACATTTGAAACTCGGTGGCGCCGGATAGAAAGAATCGGTGGGGCCGAGTGTGACTTTTGGTTTAGGTCATATGTGGATGTGAGAAAGTAGTTGAGGGTTTTGGAGCATATCACTAAGCATTTGAGCAAGAGCCTCATTAAGCAACACCTCATCCCTCCTTGATAGTATTGGCTTTTCCTATAGACTCAATGTGATCTTGGATCACTAAAATGGAAAATGTACAGTCTTGAGCTTTGAGCTTGAGCCAATCCTTTGTCCTTAGCATCTAGAAGGGGTTTCACATCCTCTAGTCCATGCCACTTCACTGTTGAACTTATCTGAAACATACTAGATAAAAATGTTAGTCCAACGAGAGATATGTTGACATTAATTACCAAAATTACCTAGGGAGCACTTGTGCTTTCACATCGTCGAGAAACTTACGGACGAGAATGTCATGCTATGCATCGAGCGCAGAAGGCTGGTGGAGGAATACGTGGATGCTCTCAAGCATCATCTAGAGGACAATAAAGAGCTCGTCGCCGCTTGCCGCAGAGACTAGTTCCTGCGGCCTGCAGCAACGCATCAAGAAAGTAGAGATCTGCGAGCCAGATCATTGTCTTCCTTATTCTTTTGCCCTTGTCTATTTCGGGCGTTGCCGCATGTGGCTTTTTTTAATAATGTTTCTAAATATGTAAGATAATTATTATCCACTATCATCGTCCTTATATTCATCATGCTTGCTATAAGTCGCAGTCGATGCTATATAGGTCCGTCGGATCTTACATCAAGATCCGTGCAAAACTTTGTTTTCAGATTTTCATTTCTCTCTCTTTAATCTTGGTCTAGTGAGACATATAGCCACGCCGTAGAACAGGTCCTCGGGCGCCATTAATGGAGACATTGGGAGGGAGGTGCACGGCTGGTACTGGTCAAAGGGCTCTCCTCCCGATGAGCACGCGCAAGGGTCTGATTGCACGCCCGTAGTACTCAAATAGCTACCCCGCACGGCACCTCCTAGCCAATAAAAGAAGGGGACGCGTGGCCGCATGTAATTTGTAAGTAGAACGCCCACGGTTTCAATAATACTTGTGTTTCAGATTTGTAACGTGACAACACTTGTTCCAAAATGACTTTGTTGATTGTTAATGTGTGCGCCTTCGCAAATCAGATAGAAAAATTACCACAACATGTTGGTGCCATGTCATGACACCATGCCAAGTTTCATGATTTTTAGGCGTGTTTTGGATTTACAGGAATTAAAAAACAAAGCTTCTCAATCTTTCCGGCCGAGCCACAACGCCCAAATGTTTGAATTTCACTCCCATCTCTTGCATGGGACCTAGAAATTCACCCAAGGACACACATGTGATTTTCCAAACAACTTTGGTGCACTAGAGCATGTGCTTGTAGTTCAAATTTGAATTATGCACATTAAATGCGCAGAAACTCAATTAATGTATAAAAAAGGCCAAACGAACCCGGAATAATTCCAAAATTTAGCACTTACTTCTATTTGGTCTAATATGTCTGTGTAAAATAATTAAGGTGGGAGAAGGCACTGTACGCATGTCGTCTCGCACACGGAGGTGACATGTTCCCTCTCGGAACCACGAGCCTTCTTGAGGGAAGCTCCGGTTTGCAAGAAGCTTACATCAAAGCGTGTCCCAATTTGGCCAAAAAATTACCGCAACATGTTGGTGCCATGTCATGACACCATGCCAAGTTTCATGATTTTTAGGCGTGTTTTGGATTTACAGGAATTAAAAAACCAAGTTTCTCAATCTTTCGGGCCGAGCCACGACGCCCAGATGTTTGAATTTCACCCCCATCTCTTGCATGGGACCTAGAAATTCACCCAATGATACACATGTGATTTTTCAAACAACTTTGGTGCACTAGAGCATGTGCTTGTAGTTCAAATTTGAATTATGCACATTAAATGCGGATAAACTCAATTAATGTATAAGAAAGGCCAAATGAACCCGGAATAATTCCAAAATTTAGCACGATACTTCTATTTGGTCTAATTTGTCTGTGTAACATAATTAAGGTGGGAGAAGGCAGTGTACGTATGTCGTTTCACACATGGAGGTGACACGTTCCCTCTCGGAACCACGAGCCTTCTTGAGGAAAGCTCCGGTTTGCAAGAAGCTTACATCAAAGCTTGTCCCAATTCGGCCAAAAAAATTACCGCAGCATGTTGGTGCCATGTCATGACAGCATGCCAAGTTTCATGATTTTTAGGCGTGTTTTGGATATACAGGAATTAAAAACCAAGTTTCTCAATCTTTCCGGCTGAGCCACGACGCCCAGCTGTTTGAATTTCACTCCCATCTCTTGCATGGGACCTAGAAATTCACACAAGGACACACATGTGATTTTTCAAACAACTTTGGTGCACTGGAGCATGTGCTTGTAGTTCAAATTTGAATTGTGCATATTAAATGCGCAGAAACTCAGTTAATGTATAAAAAGGCCAAACGAGCCCAGAATAATTCCAAAATATAGCACAGTACTTCTATTTGGTCTAATCTGCCCGTGTAAAAAAATTAAGGCGGGAGAAGGCAG
Source organism: Triticum aestivum (assembly GCF_018294505.1). NCBI lineage: Eukaryota > Viridiplantae > Streptophyta > Magnoliopsida > Poales > Poaceae > Triticum > Triticum aestivum. Next base: position 441,740,751 of record NC_057800.1, on the reverse strand, counting down.
TGTACGTATGTTGTTTCGCACACGGAGGTGACATAGTCCCTCCCGGAACCACGAGCCTTCTAGAGGGAAGCTCCGGTTTGCAAGAAGCTTACACCAAAGCTTGTCCCAATTCGGCCAAAAAAATTACCACAGCATGTTGGTGCCATGTCATGACACCATGCCAAGTTTCATGATTTCCAGGCGTGTTTTGGATTTACAGGAATTAAAAAACCAAGTTTCTCAATCTTTCCGGCCGAGCTACGACGCCTGGATGTTTGAATTTCACTCCCATCTCTTGCATGGGACCTAGAAATTCACCCAAGGACACACATGTGATTTTTCAAACAACTTTGGTGCACTGGAGCCTATTCTTATAGTTCAAATTTGAATTATGCACATTAAATGCGCAAAAACTCAATTAATGCATAAAACAGGCCAAACGAATCCGGAATAATTACAAAATTTAGCACGATACTTCTATTTGGTCTAATCTTCCTATGTAAAAAAAATAAGGCGGGAGAAGACAGTGTACGTATGTTGTTTCGCACACGGAGGTGACACGTTCCCTCTCGGAACCACGAGCCTTCTTGAGGGACACTCCGGTTTGCAAGAAGCTTACACCAAAGCTTGTCCCAATTCGGCGAAAAAAGTTACCGCAGCATGTTGGTGCCATGTCATTACACCATGCCAAGTTTCATGATTTTCACGCGTATTTTGGATTTACAGAATTAAAAAAACCAAGTTTCTCAATCTTTCCGGCCGAGCCACGACGCCCAGATGTTTGAATTTCACTCCCATCTCTTGCATGGGACATAGAAATTCACCCAAGGACACACATGTGATTTTTCAAACAAATTTGGTGCACTGGTGCCTGTGCTTATAGTTCAAATTTGAATTGTGCACATTAAATGCGCAAAAACTCAATTAATGTATAAAAAAGGCCAAACAAACCCAGAATAATTCCAAAATTTAGCACGGTACTTCTATTTGGTCAAATCTGCCTGTGTAAAAAAATTAAGGTGGTAGAAGGCAATGTACGTATGTTGTTTCGCACACGGAGCTGACACGTTCCCTCTCGGAACCACGAGCCTTCTTGAGGGAAGCTCCGGTTTGCAAGAAGCTTACACCAAAGCTTGTCCCAATTTGGCCAAAAAAAATACCGCAGCATGTTGGTGCCATGTCATGACACCATGCCAAGTTTCATGATTTTCAGGCGTGTTTTAGATTTACAGGAATTAAAAAACCAAGTTTCTCAATCTTTCCGGCCAAGCCACGTCGCCCAGATGTTTGAATTTCACTCCCATTTCTCGCATGGCACCTATAAATTCACCCTAGGAAACACATGTGATCTTTCAAATAACTTTGGTGCACTAGAGCATGTGCTTGTAGTTCAAATTTGAATTATGCACATTAAATGCGCAGAAACTTAATTAATGTATAAAAAAGACCAAATGAACCCGGAATAATTTGAAAATTTAGCACGGTACTTCTATTTGGTATAATCTGCCTTTGTAAAAAAATTAAGGCGGGAGAAGGCAGTGTACGTATGTCGTTTTGCACATGGAGGTGACACGTTCCCTCTCGGAACCACGAACCTTCTTAAGGGAAGCTCCGGTTTGCAAGAAGCTTACACCAAAGGTTGTCCCAATTCGGCCAAAAAAATTACCGCAGCATGTTGGTGCCATGTCATGACACCATGCCAAGTTTCATGTTTTTCAGGCGTGTTTTGGATTTATTGGAATTAAAAAACCAAGTTTATCAATCTTTCCGGCCAAGCCACGATGCCTAGATGTTCGAATTTCACTCCCATATCTTGCATGGGATCTAGAAATTCACCCAAGGACACACATGTGATTTTCCAAACAACTTTGGTGCACTAGAGTCTGTGCATATAGTTAAAATTTGAATTGTGCACATTAAATGCGCAAAAACTCAATTAATGTATAAAAAGGACAAACGAACCCATAATAATTCCAAAATTTAGCACGGTACTTCTATTTGGTCAAATCTGCTAGTGTAAAAAAATTAAGCTGGGACAAGGCACTATACGTATGTCGTTTCGCACACAGAGGTGACACGTTCCCTCTCGAAACCATGAGCCTTCTTGAGGGAAGCTCCGGTTTGCAAGAAGCTTACACCAAAGCTTGTCCCAATTCGGCCAAAAAAATTACCGTAGCATGTTGGTGCCATGTCATGACACCATGCCAAGTTTCTTGATTTTCAGGCGTGTTTTGGATTTATTGGAATTAAAAAACCAAGTTTATCAATGTTTCCGGCAAGCCACGATGCCTAGATGTTCGAATTTCACTCCCATCTCTTGCATGGGATCTAGAAATTCACCCAAGGACACACATGTGATTTTCCAAACAACTTTGGTGCACTGGAGCTTGTGCTTCTAGTTCAAATATGAATTATACAAATTAAGTGCGCAGAAACTCAATTAATGTATAAAAAAGGACAAACGGACCCAGAATAACTCCAAAATTTAGCATGGTACTTCTATTGGGTCTAATCTGCTAGTGTAAAAAAATTAAGGTGGGACAAGGCACTGTACGTATGTCATTTCTCACACTGAGGTGACACGTTCCCTCTCGAAACCACGAGCCTTCTTGAGGGAAGCTCCGGTTTGCAAGAAGCTTTCACCAAAGCTTGTCCCAATTCGGCCAAAAAAATTACCGTAGCATGTTGGTGCCATGTCATGACACCATGCCAAGTTTCATGAATTTCAGACGTGTTTTGGATTTACAAAATTAAAAAACCAAGTTTCTCAATCTTTCCGGCCGAGCCACGGCGCCCAGATGTTTGAATTTCACTCCCATCTCTTGCATGGGATCTAGAAATTCACCCAAGGACACACATGTGATTTTCCAAACAACTTTGGTGCACTGGAGCTTGTGCTTCTAGTTCAAATATGAATTATACAAATTAAGTGCGCAGAAACTCAATTAATGTATAAAAAAGGACAAACGGACCCAGAATAATTCCAAAATTTAGCACGGTACTTCTATTGGGTCTAATCTGCTAGTGTAAAAAAATTAAGGTGGTACAAGGCACTGTACGTATGTCATTTCTCACACGGAGGTGACACGTTCCCTCTCGAAACCACGAGCCTTCTTGAGGGAAGCTCCGGTTTGCAAGAAGCTTTCACCAAAGCTTGTCCCAATTCGGCCAAAAAAATTACCGTAGCATGTTGGTGCCATGTCATGACACCATGCCAAGTTTCATGAATTTCAGACGTGTTTTGGATTTATAAGAATTAAAAAACCAAGTTTCTCAATCTTTCCGGCCGAGCCATGGCGCCCAGATGTTTGAATTTCACTCCCATCTCTTGCATGGGACCTAGAAATTCACCCAAGGACACATATGTGATTTTTCAAACAAATTTGGTCCACTGGAGCATGTGCTTGTAGTTAAAATTTGAATTATGCACATTAAATGCCAAGAAACTCAATTAATGTATAAAAAAGGCCAAATGAACACGAAATAATTCCAAAATTTAGCATGATACTCCTATTTGGTCTAATCTGCCAGTGTACAAGAATTAAGGCGGGAGAAGGCAGTGTACGTATGTCGTTTCGCACACAGAGATGACACGTTCCCTCTCGGAACCAAGAGCCTTCTTGTGGCAAGCTCCGGTTTGCAAGAAGCTTACACCAAAGCTTGTCCCAATTCGGCCAAAAAATTTACTGCAACATGTTGGTGCCATGTCATGACACCATGCCAAGTTTCATGATTTTCAGCCGTGTTTTGGATTTACAGGAATTAAAAAACCAAGTTTCTTAATCATTCCGGCCGAGCCACGACACCCAGATGTTTGAATTTTATTCTCATTTCTTGCATGGGACCTATAAATTCACCCAAAGACACACATGTGATTTTTCAGCAAACTTTGGTGCATTGGAGCAGGTGTTTGTAGTTCAAATTTGAATTATGCCCATTAAATGCCCAGAAACTCAATTAATGCATGAAAATGCCAAACGAACCCGGAATAATTTCCAAATTAAAACACAACACTCATGTACTAGTTTCATGTTCACTGCATGTAAATGTTCTAGCAATTCAAACACCATCCTTTCCCTCCGTAACACCATTTTGTCTTTCAAAACATAATGAAAAATTAGGTATACCACAAACAGTTTACTAGAAAGAATCGTGTGGGATGCGATATAAAATATCTTGGCGCATCGTCTTGTCTGGCTTACGCAGGAAGCTTCTTCATCTACAGTCCACCGCCCCCGCTTGAACCACACTTGCACACCAGTTTTTCGCGGCACCGAGCGAAAAGTTTTGTCCACCGTGGAAATATCTATCTCCCCATCGCCTCCCTCCTACCAAAAGCCACATTTCCATTGTTCCTCCTTGCTTTCCAAGTTCAAACCTTCACTACTGCTTACTGGCAGCTTAGCCTCCTTGCCAGCGACCCTTCTTCTTGCAGCGCTGCCTCCTCGCCGGCTACCCTTCTTCTTGCAGCGCCGCCTCCTTGTCGGCTACCCTTCTTCTTGCAGCGCCGCCTCCTTGTCGGCTACCCTTCTTCTTTCAGCGCCGCCTCCTCGCCGCTGACCCTTCTTCTTGCCACGCGGCCTCGTCGATATGGTCAGGTAATCCACACCCCTCCCACACCATCCTCCTCCTTTTCCATCCCACATGCCCCGACCGACGGAGCGGCACCTTCCTCCAAAATCACTGCCCCCTCCTCCAATTAAGCGCCGCCCACAGCCATTTTACATGCTATATAACGTGGAGCTGAGTAGCATGTGGCCGCACACGCGAACGAGGTCTCTATGGCTGCTTACGTGTCGGCCGCCAGATCTTGGATGAGCACCTCATCTTCGAGGCCACCCTCGACACCGCCACGCGGTTGTCTGTACTTTAAAATACAGTTAGTGATGTTTTCTCGAGGCCACCGCCAGTGCCTTCTAGTGATTATCCTTTGTAATGTTAATATGCAATCAGATGTTTAGTTAACAGTTTGGTCCTCTGAAATGTAATGCTCAGTTAACACTTTGGTCCAACAATTTCTACATTTGGTAGTACTGTTCTCAAGCATTCTTTGTTTTGTTAACTGTCTTATCTTCTAGTACATGTTTTTGTTCTGCAATGTTGTGCTCAGTTAACTATTTTGGTTCATTTGGTCTGCTATCCATTTAACTGTTTGGTTCAGTTCTGCAATTTGATTTTCATTTGCTGTGGGTACAATTTTGTATTGTTGTGCATGTGACACCAATAGAATTTGGCTGTACTCAATACACATTCTACTGATAGTATGTCAACTCTTAGTTAACCTGATCAAGATCTTCCTTATGTCTGTTGCAGGGAAACAGAGACACTGCAGTTTACCATTGAGGTTTGTTCAAGCAGGGTCCTTTAGCTAATAGCACATTATTGTGCAGTTGCAGGAATCATTCTAATATTTATGTTTCTTACAATTTGGTCTTGCACATGTAGGTCCTGCTGTCAGAGGCTTAGACCAATTGTTCGACCCATTTTGCATATGGGGAAATGAGATGTCCATGAATATCAGTCAAGTCAAGAAACTCAGAAAGGTTGTTAGGATGAAGAAACTTGCGACGAATAACAGCAAGGTCTTTGTTTGCACAATCAACAAGAAGTCAGTCAACTATAGGATGGTACCAACTCTTTTACCTTGTTTTTACCCCTTGCGCCATTTCAAAATTTACAACAGCGATTTATGCATAGCTTTGTTTTCAGTACTTTTCAAAAGCAGTTCACCAATGATTACCTCTCAAACCACCTGCATGGTCAAGAGGCGAGGAAGGTATTCATTCAACACCCACGGTACAATATTGAAGTCTTGCTGAAGAGGATGAAGGTTGGGCGGCAATTATCCATAGCCACTGGCCTAAAGTTGCAAGGACATTCAACATCACCGAAGGCTCAATATTTGCCTTTCGCTTCTGCAGTTTCCCAGATGAGATTCATCTGTCTATTTACTGTGTATGATGCTACTTTCCAAAGGTTTTTGATGCTGCATGTGAAACTTGGTGCTGTTGTGTAATGGCATAACTAAGTGCTGAAGCTATCGGATGTAATTCGATTATGAAATCCTGGTTGCTTTTATACGGATATGAAATATCTGGCGTGCTTTATAAGAAATATCAGTTTGATTAGCATATGGATTATCAATAATAGGCTAATTACCTTGCTTATTAGGGTTTTCTATTGCAGACGGTTACTCAGACAACACTGTGGGCGATGAACTCAAACAACCCGCACAGTTTCTAAAAAGTAGGCGTGTTTGATCAACTAACAATCACACATGGCTTCCGGCAGTGAACTGTTTGCGTTAGGCCACCTTGCACAAACGTTTCCACACAAATAAATGTGTGTCCCATACATACGAATGGAAATGTTTTTCCTGGATTAACTATGTGGGATGTACATAAGAACAGAAATGAATTCCTTGGATTGACTGTGTGTGATATACATACCTTCGGAAATGTTTTTCTAGGATTCACCGTGTGGGATGTACATACCTACGGAAATGATTTTCTTGGATTACCGTGTGGGATGTACATACCTACGGAAATGATTGGGTTTCGATGCCTTGCCCGATCGCACACGACCCTAGCCTGGGTCCCAGGAGGGCCTATCCCCGATGATTTCTGGGACATGTGGGAAGGACAACCTATCGCACACACTCACTTGGCGACGGTTCCAAATGCAGTCGTGGAAAGGGGTTAAAAACCGTTTGTTTAGAACCGACGCGTACGAGTGATGTATTTGACATGAAGAAAGTAATAGAAAAAAAACTGAACGCTCATTATGCTAAGCTAACGGATGGGTCTTGTCCATCACATCATTCTCCTAATGATGTGACCCATTATCAAATGACAACTCATGTGCATGGTTAGTAAACCTTAACCATCTTTGATCAGGGAGCTAGTCTAGTAGAGGCTCACCAGGGACACGATGTTTTTTTATGTATTCATGCATGCATTAAGGTTTCCGGTCAATACAATTCTAGCATGAATAATAAACCTTTGTCATGAATTAGGAAATATAATAATAACCATTTATTATTGCGTCTAGGGCATATTTCCATCAGTCTCCCACTTGCACTAGAGTCAATAATCAAGTTAACATCACCATGTAATTCAACACCCATAGTTCACACCGCCATGTGACCAACATCAAAAGAGTTTACTAGAGTCAATAATCTAGTTCACATCACCATGTGATTAACACCCAAAAAGTACTAAGGTCTGATCATGTTTTGCTTGTGATAGAGGTTTAGTCAACGGGTCTGTCACATTCAGATCAGTATGTATTTTGCAAATTTCTATGTCTACAATGCTCTGCATGGAGGTACTCTAGCTAATTGATCCCACTTTCAATATGTATCCAGATCGAAACTCAGAGTCATCCAGATCGGTGTCAAAGCTTGCATGGACGTAACTCTTTATCACCTCCATAACCGAGAAACATTTACTTAGTCCTCTTTAGGTACCTAAGGATAATTTTACCGATGTCCAGTGATCTACTTCTAGATCACTATTGTACCCCCTTGCCAAACTCATGGCATGGCACACAAATAGGTCTGGTACAAAGTATGACATACTTTATAGAACCTATGACTGAGGCATAGGGAATGACTTTCATTCTCTCTCTATATTCTGTCGTGGTTAGGTTTTGAGTCTTACTCAACTTCACACCTTGTAACACAGGCAAGAACCCTTTCTTTGACTGGTCCATTTTGAACTTCCTCAAAACATTATCAAGGTATGTGCTTTGTGAAAGTCCTATATATCAAGCGTCTTGATCTATCTCTATAGATCTTGATGCCCAATATATAAGCTGCTTCACCGAGGTCTTTCATTGAAAAATTCTAATTCAAGTATCCTTTTATGCTATCTAGAAATTCTATATCATTTCCAATCAACAATATGTCATCCACATATAATATCAGAAATGCTACAGAGCTCCCACTCACTTTCTTGTAAATACAGGCTTTACCATAAGTCTGTATAAAACCATATGCTTTGATCACCTCATCAAAGCGTATACTCCAACTCCGAGATGCTTGCACCAGTCCATAGATGGATTGCTGGAGCTTGCATTCTTTGTTAGAACCTTTAGGATCGACAAAATCTTCTGATTGCATCATATACAACTCTTCTTTAAGACATCCATTAAAGAATGCAGTTTTGACATCCATTTTCCAGATTTCATAATCATAAAATGTGGCAATTGCTAACATGATTCGGACAGACTTAAGCATCGCTACGGGTGAGAAAGTCTCATCATAGTCAACCCCTTGAAATTGTCGAAAACCTTTCGCGGCAAGTCGAGCTTTTTAGATGGTGACATTACCATCATCGCCTGTCTTATTTTTGATGATCCATTTATTCTCAATGGCTTGCCGATCATCATGTAAGTCCACCAAAGTCCACGCTTTGTTCTCATACATGGATCCTATCTCAGATTTCATGGCCTCAAGCCATCTGCCGGAATCTGGGCTCATCATAGCTTCTTCATAGTTCGCAGGTTTGCCTTGGTCTAATAACATGACTTCCAAAATAGGACTACCATACCACTCTAGTGCGGATTGTGCTCTGGTTGACCTATGTGGTTCAGTAGCAACTTGATTTGAAGTTTCATGATCATTATCATTTGCTTCCTGTCTAGTTGGTGTAGGCATCACGGGAATAGATTTCTCTGATGTGCTACTTTCCAAATCAAGAGAAGGTACATTTAACTCATGAAGTTCTACTTCCCTCCCACTCACTTCTTTTGATAGAAACTCCTTCTCTAGAAATGTTCCATTCTTGGCAACAAAGATCTTGCCTTCGGATCTGTGGTAGAAGGTGTACCCAATTGTTTCCTTAGGGTATCCTATGAAGACACACTTCTCCTATTTGTGTTTGAGCTTATCCGGCTGAAGCCTTTTGACATAATTGTCGCAACCCCAAACTTTAAGAAACGATAGCTTGGGTTTCTTGCCAAACCACAGTTCATACGGTGTCGTCTCAACGGATTTAGACAATGCCCTATTTAACGTGAATGTAGCTGTCTCTAATGCATAACCCCAAAACGATAGTGGTAAATCCGTAAGAGAAATCATAGATCGCACCATATCTAATAAAGTACAGTTACGACATTCAGACACACCATTACGATGTGGTGTTCCAGGTGGCATGAGTTGTGAAACAATTCCACATTGTTTTAAATGAAGGCCAAACTCGTAACTCAAATATTCGGCTACATGATCAGATCGTAGGAATTTTATTTTCTTGTTACAATGATTCTCCACTTCACTCTGAAATTCTTTGAACTTTTCAAATGTTTCAGAGTTGTGTTTCATCAAGTAGATATACCCATACCTACTCAAATCATCTGTGAAGGTCAGAAAATAATGATACCCGCTGCGTGCCTCAACACTCATCGGACCGCATACATCAGTATGTATTATTTCCAATAAGTCATTAGCTTGCTCCATTGTTTCGGGGAATGGAGTTTTTGTCATCTTGCCCATGAGGCATGGTTCACAAGTATCAAATGATTCATAATCAAGTGATTCCAAAAGTCCATATGTGTGGAGTTTCTTCATGCTCTTTACACCAATATGACCTAAACGGTAGTGCCACAAGTATGTTGCACTATCATTATCAACTTTGCATCTTTTGGCATCATTATGAATATGTGTATCACTACGATCGAGATTTAATAAACCATTCACCTTGGGTGTATGACCACATAAGGTTTTATTCATGTAAACAGAACAACAATTATTTCCCGACTTAAATGAATAACCTTATTGCAATAAACATGATCTAATCATATTCATGCTTAATGCAAACACCAAATAACATTTATTTTAGGTTCAACACTAATCCCGAAGGTAGAGGGAGTGTGCGATCGTATCAACCTTGGAATCACTTACAACATACATCGTCACTTCGCTCTTAACTAGTCTTTTTTCATTCCGCAACTCCTGTTTCGATTTACTAATCTTAGCAACTGAACCGGCATCAAATACCCAGGGGTTGCTACGAACACTAGTAAATTACACATCAATAACATGTATATCATATATATACATTTGTTCACTTTGTCATCCTTCTTATCCGCCAAGTATTTGGGGCAGTTCCGCTTCCAGTGACCATTTCCTTTGTAGTAGAAGCACTCAGTTTCAGGCTTGGATCTAGCTTTGGGCTTCTTCATGGGAGTGGCAACTTGCTTGCCATACTTCTTGAAGTTCCCTTTCTTTCCCTTGCCCTTTTACTTGAAACTATTGATCTTGTCAACCATCAACACTTGACGTCCTCTCTTGATTTCTACCTTCGCCGATTTCAGCATCACGAAGAGCTCGGGAATCATTTTCGTCATCCCTTGCATATTATAGTTCATCACGAAGTTCTAGTAGTGTATGTGCAACAATCCCTGGGTCTGTTGCCCGGACTGTGCACAGGCACGAGATCAAGATTGAAGCACCAACCCAAGTCAGAGATTGAAGGACCAAGAGATTTAAAGAACCAACACATAGTCTAGAGAGATCAAGATCGAGCCAGAAGAGCTAGATATTCGCAAGAGAATGGCCTCCCTTGCCGGGCAGGCGAGCCCGGCAAGGGGCAAGGCCACCACAAGAAGTGGGCAACCGAGGCACCCTATCAAGGTCTGTCGGGGCTCGTAGGGGCAGAACCACCCCACGAACCACTCTGGCATGACCCACGTCATCTATCAGTACGGTGTCAAGCCGCAAGATGATTAAGTGGCAGCCGTTCGCCACATGACATCCATTTCCTACAAAAGAAGCCTATAGATGACACCCGTCCTGCGACGTGTCAAGGAAACAGGCGCGGAGCTGACAACATAGCCCGAGAAGCCTTGCCGGGCGACCAGTGATGTGACACCAAGCAACACATTTAATGCACCCTGTCAGCCCGCATAGTTAGGTATGAAAGCACTGTTTGGTATCATATCAGTGGATAATGACTACTTTGCCTTTATGGTGACCCCTTAATCTATAGAAGAAGGCCCATGGCACTCATAGGAGGGGTTAGACGGTTGGAAAGTTGATGAACCCAAGCCACCATATGCGCGTAGTCGCTATGGCCCCAAGGCGAACCCTGCCGAGCAAATGTACTACGCATCGCCACATTCATTCCACCATCAATCCACCAAAGCAGGAGTAGGGTCTTACACCTCGCGGCGGCCCAAACCTGGGTAAATTGCTTGTGTGCTCTCCGTCGCACTGCCGTACATTGGTCTGCTCTTTGTGCAACGCGACATCCCCCTGCCGAACCAGCAAGGGGCCGCCCAGTCCCATAGGTGGCCGCGGACATCCCGCAACATCTTTGGCGCACCAGGTAGGGGGCTCGCTTGTGTGATCCTGAAAGTGTGCGCAGCACGTCATCTTCATCACCATCTTCATACTTGACGGTGCCATCGACCATGGAGCCCAAGAAGAAATCTGGTGCTTCGGCCCATCCATCCACCTCGAAGGCTCCACCACCCGCGGCCTCTAATGCCGCAGGGTATGCGGGGCGCACGAGGACATGGACACTGTTGGGGACGTGGTTGGAGTAGGAGGCGCCATTACCACCTCCCCCGCGGCCGACATGAGGGCCGGAGCTACTGGAGGAGAACAACATGAGCAACGTCTCGACGGTCAGGCTCTACAAGGTGTGGGTGAGGGGTCACTCCGTCTGTGCCCCCTCCTCTCACCGACGAGCACAACCGTGGCAACGACGCTCGGTCCGGGGTGAGCCATCACCCTTCGATCGCCCCCACTACGGGAGCGACCGCGGAGCATGCGCCTCCTCCCGGACGAGCCAACTAGACTGCTGCGCTCAACGTAGCCACTGATCTTCGAGCACCACCGCCGCGCGACCCCGCTGCCTCGATGGTCGTTCCACACCAGCGCGGGCGCGGCGCTGCCGCCGCCGCCGCGGGCACCATCAGGAGCCAGGCGATGGTGCGATCGACATCATCAACATCCATGCCAAGCACAACCACGGAGGCTATGGCGAGAGCTCAGCTATTACTGAGGTTCCCGCCAGCAGCTGAGCAGATAGATGAATGGCGTGCCACCATCCAAAGCCTGCTCGGTTTCGCCAAAGCTAGGGGACCACGACGAGCTTTCCCACTACAACCTCCCCATGTGACAGCCACCGCCCGCGCTGCTGGACGTATGGAGGGGGCCATCCCTATGGTTCAGTCCCCACCACGGCAGCCGGCGAGGGCGCAACATAATTAGGACCCCGACGACGTCTCGATGGCTGAGGGAGTCCTGGACTAAGGGGTGCTCCGGTGTCCGACCTATTGGATATGGCTCGGACTGATGGCCCGTAAAGATACAAAGACCGAAGACTCTAGCCGTGTCTGTATGGAACTCTCCCTGGCGTCAAAGGCAAGCTTGGAGTCCAAATATGAAGATTCATTTCTCTGTGAGCAACCTTATGTAACCCTAGATCCCCTCGGTGTTTATATAAACCGGAGGGCTAGGTTCATAGACATATATCATCATAATCATAGTCATGCTAGACTTTTAGGGTTTAGCCGTTATGATCTCGTGGTAGATCAACTCTTGTAATACTCATATTCATCAAGATCAATCAATCAGGAAGTAGGGTATTACCTCCATAGAGAGGGCCCGAACCTGGGTAAACATTGTGTCCCCCGTCTCCTGTTACCATCAATCCTAGACGCACAGTTCGGGGCCCCCTACCTGAGATCCGCCGGTTTCCACACCGACATTGGTGCTTTCATTGAGAGTTCCACCGTGCCATCCTCAAAAGGTTTGATGGCTCCTTCAATCATCTACAACGATGATGTCCAAGGGGAAGTCTTCCTTCCCGGACAGATCTTCGTGTTCGGCGGCTTCGCACTACGGGCCAACTCGCTTGGCCATCTGGAGCAAATCGAAAGCTACGCCCCTGGCGACCAGGTCAGATTCAGAAGCTTGAACTACGTCGCCGATATCCGTGGAGACTTGATCTTCGATGGATTCGAGACCACGGCAGCCGCTCCCAGCCACCATGATGAACATGACTTAGATCCGTCATCGGGCCATACCCAGGAATTGCACCTGAAAACGCTCTGGCTTAGATCCGGAGCAGGTCGCACCATCCGAGGACAGGAAGCTCAACCCCTCCACGGAAGTCGCAGACTCCACGGCGTTGGAGCCGCACACAGACCTAACTTCCGGTAGTGAGTGTTTCACCAGAACATCGAACTCGTTTCCGGTTATAAATTCCGAACTATGCGCGTCCGTGCATATCGAGCATGATCGGTCATCGATCACCGAATTCAGTGCCGCGGACATCTTCCGGCACTCGCCATTGGGCGATGTGCTAAACTCGTTAAGATAACGATCTTTAGCGGGATGCTCACAGCCGAATTGTGTCCGGTTTGAACCGGAGGCTGATGATGGAGAATTTCACTTCCCACCAACCGCCCACTTCATAGCCACTGTCGAAGACCTAACTGACATGCTCGATTATCCAAAGATATCGTCGGTATGGACGACGATGCCGGAGAAGAAGAGGCCCAAAACCCACCGTTCACCGGACGCTGCACGGCCACTTCCTCGTATGATGTATACATGGTGGATGCACCAAAGGAGAATAGCGGTGATGACAAGGAAGATCCAGTTGGGGATAAACCTCCCGAGATACAATCGAAGCGTCCGTGTAAGCGGCACCGCTCTAAGTCACGCCGCAATAAAGACGGCAACACCGGCACAGGAGAAGATAACACTCCGGAAGGTGTCGAAGACAACGAAGACCCCGTTGACGCAGCTACTGAACAGGATGAACAGGAAGATGGGCAGGATAGCCCTGGTAAACAGGCCACGCACGAAGACTCAGAGGATAGTAATTACATTTCGCTCTCCGAGGATGAGGCGAGCCTCGACACTGAGGATTTCATCGTGCCTTAGGAACCTCTTGAGCAAGAGTGCTTCAAGCGCCAGCTAATAGCCACTGCAAGGAGCCTGAAAAAGAAGCAACAACAGCTTCAAGCTGACCAAGATCTGCTAAACGATAGATGGACCAATGTCCTAGCAGCCGAATAATACGGCCTCAAGCGCCCATCCAAAAGGTACCCGAAGCGCAAATTGCTACCTCAGTTCGACGACGAGGCACCGGAACACATTCCACTATCGCGCAATGCGGCTGAACGACCACATGATAAAATGGCAATTCAAGCCGAACACCAGCCCACCCCACCTCATCGCAAAGGCAGAGGTAAATTAGCTCGCGGTCATACATATGACCTTCGACGGGACCTGAACAGTAAAGCAGGACATACCAGATCGATCTACGGATCGCGAGGACGTGCCCCGACACGCGACGACGGCCACCTATTCGGACATGACAAACCTAGTCATGCACAGGCTGAAAGCCGCAGGCGGACTCTATCAGAGCTACGTCGTGATACAGCCCGATATAGAGGCACAACACACCCTCATTGCTTCACCGACGAAGTCATGGAACATGAATTCCTAGAAGGGTTCAAACCAATGAATATAGAATCATACGATGGAACCACACACCCCGCGGTATGGATCAAAGAATTCATTCTCCATATTCATTTGGCCCGCGGACATGACCTTCATGCCATTAAATACCTCCCCCCTAAAACTCAAAGGACCAGCCCGACACTTGTTGAACAGCCTGCTTGAAAATTCCATTGGCAGCTGGGAGGACTTGGAAGAAGCCTTCCTTGATAACTTCCAAGGTACATATGTTTGACCTCCGGACGCTGATGACTTAAGCCATATAGTTCAACAGCCCGGAGAGTCCACCAGGAAATTATGGACTAGGTTCTTAACTAAAAAGAACCAGATCGTCGACTGTCCGTATGCCGAAGCCCTAGCGGCCTTTAAACACAGCATCCGCGATGAATGGCTCGCCAGCCACCTCGGCCAAGAGAAACCAAAGTCCATGGAGGCCCTCATGGCACTCATGACTCGCTTTTGTGCGGGTGAGGATAGTTGGCTGGCCCGTAGCAAGAACAATGCAAACGATGTCGGCACCCCTGAAGCTAAAAATAGCAAAGACAAGTCTCAATGCAACAGATACAAGCGTCGAAACAACAATGACAACACCGAGAAAATGGTGGTCAATGCCGGATTCAGTGGCTCTAAGTTCGGTCAGCGGAAGAAGCCATTCAAAAAGAACAATTCGGGCCCATCTAGCTTGGACCGCATACTTGATCGTTCGTGCCAGATTCATTGCACCCCAGACAAACATGGAACGCTGCATGTATCTCAAGCTCAAGATGCCTGGACCACGCAGCGTGATAATAGTCAATGGAAACATGGAACGCTCTCTCCTCACCGAGGAGCACACCACTGCCTTAGCGGCAGAGGTACAGGGCGGCCTTTTCAAGCAGAACCTCAATTCGGTGGCCGATCCCCCGAACACTGTCAGGAGAGAAGGACAACTCGGCTCATCAAGAGCTCGACTAGCAATTTGGCCTCCGTCCCAGTCCTGACCAAGTGGCGGCAATTGTACCACGCGTACATAATTACGCACTAAAAGTACCATGGACACGGATGGAGGCGTAATCAGCTTGTGATCCGCAATACGGCTTGACCGCCTTGGACACACATAATTTCACTATTTCCTTTTTTTCTTTCTTCTTTTTCTCTTTTTCACAGGCCTTTTCTGGCGGCATGACCATCTATTATTTTCGAAGGATAAAAACACCAAGGCGACAAGAAGCATGGACGTACTGGGGAATCTTTAGGTGGTTTCTTTAATGATCCCTTTACCTATTTTTTTGGATCCACACGCAGCTCTCCCTTGGTTAAGGCATAGTAAATAGCCTTCTGCTTATTGCATTACTTGTATAAATGTGCTTTAACACACCAATGAAATTATAATAGAAACAGTTTTTGGCCTAAATTTTACGACTCTAGCTTACCACTTGTTCTTCTTTTGCTTCCTTTTTGTCTTTTCTTTTCTGTTAACTTTATCAGATAACACCCGTACACTCTAGTGCATTTCAATTTGCCAGGGGCTTCATAGAGCCCACAACATGGCAACAAAGGTCCAAAAACTTTTATAGTACAGTTCGGCACCCAGAATATATCACTATATGCATTGGCTCCGTATCATGTCTTTGGTCAATAGTTGGGTTGCCCGGCTCCTGTGCTTACTACCTTACGTTCCGCTGTATCGGCTAGGGTAGTAAAGGAGAACTACTGCGATTGTGCCCTGGTTTACCCGAGTGAGCACCTCAGTAGAGAAAGTCGAAAACTGACTGTCATGATGCGGCGAGAGCCGGTCAGCTCTTCGGAGGTGTCAAATCCTTAGAGATTTTTTCCGCATTACACGAGGGATTGGTACTTACCCGATCGATTGTTTACAGCATCCTAGTCTGGATACTAGGGGCTGCGCCTATATTTCTATTCTCAAACTCCTATGGCTAAGTGAGGGTGCTAAAGCCGTATAGTCCGATTGCCTGGTTCGTCACGCTAAACACCTCCTTCAAGGACCAAACAATTGGATCAAGAGTGTTTAGATTACATACCGGCCTCCGCGGATATCTTTGCTTCGGAACAAAACCCTGCAATCAAATAGATTGTCCCAAGGGCGCCCTGAACACCCCCGTATTTCCTACGTGGGGGCAGAAGCCGATGACTGGCCAACTCTCAGATTTCACATAACACGGCCGCACAGGAGGATAAATTTGTTAACAAAACATTATATTACATAGCGATTTTGTTTCATCATACAAGGAAAAGACAACATGAATGTATTCATTCGAAAATATGTCTTGCAAACATTGCGTTGCTACAATGTGAGACCCCTCCAGGTCATCTACAAAATACCGCTCGGGCATGCGGTGCTCCTTGCCCTCTCGCAGCCCCTCGGTCGTCAGCTTCACGGCGCCCATCTTCGCCCACCACCCCTTGACGCGGACGAAGACCATGCGCGCACCTTCAATGCAGGCTGATCGCTTGACGATGTCCAGCCGAGGACATGCATTCACTAGCCGCTTCACAAGCCCGAAGTAGCTGCCGGGCATAGCTTCGGCAGGCCACAGCCGGATTACCAAATCCTTCATGGCCAGTTCGGCCACCATATGCAGCTTAGCCAGCTGTTTTAGCTGATCAGTGAAGGGCACGGGATGCTCTAGCGCAAGGTACTGCGACCAGAACAGTTTCTCTGTTGAGCTCCCTTCTTCGGCTCGGAAGAACTCCGCGGCGTCGGACAAACTGCACGGTAGATCTGCAAATGCCCCTGGAGAACTCTGAATCCGAGTTAGTAGGAAATATTTGTTCTTCACATACTTACTTTGCATATTAAATGCCTTACCCACTGCGATCTTCTTGGCCTCCTGGATCTCCTGGAGGGCACCCTTGGCTTCAACCCGGGCCGCTTCCGTGCTTTGGCAAGCCTTTGAGAGTTTGGCCTCTTGAGCCGAAACATCACCCTCCAAGGCCTCATACTTCTTCACAGCACCTTGGAGCTCTTGCTGGACCTCGTTCAGCCTGGCCTTAAGCTTCTTACGAGCGGCCTGCTCCTTGACAACTTTCCCCTCGGCTTCGGCCAGGGCCTTTTTAAGGGCCTCGACCTCGGTCATCGCTCCTACACATATCATGACACTACGGTCAATATACATCATTTATTCTTTCTAAATACATAGAGAGTCACTACATACCTTGCTGGTCTTCCAGCTGCTTCCTCCCCTGGCCGAGCTCCTCTTCGGCCCGCTCCAGTCTCCGCTTTAGTCCGGAGACTTTGGCAGTGTGAGAGGTCGCGACCAGCAGCGACGCCTGCTTATTCACATCAGACACAGTTTGGTTAGTTTCCTGCAAAATTTAATTGATCCTCTGTCCGGCTTTTCTTTCCGAACACCGGATAGTGTCTCAGGGGCTATTTTCTATATTGGGATTTTCTCGATTAACACCGCTTACCTCAAAACCTGTCAGCAGGCCGCTGCAAGCTTCGGTCAGTCCGCTCTTGATGAACTGAACCTTCTCAATCACCATACCCATGAGGATACGGTGTTCTTCCACAATGGAAGCGCCCCATAGCGCTTCTAATAGATTATCTGGTGCCTCTGGTTGGACAGAGGTCGCTGGCAGGACAGACATGCCTCCTTCTCATGAAGGAGGCTTCTTGTCGGACTCCGGGGCCATATGGGTCTCCAGATCCGTGCTTCGATGAGGGCCGAACTGAGCCCGGCCCCCATCATCAGTCTCCATGGTGGTCTGTTCCCCCATGTGTCTGGCGACCGAGGTGTCGCCCTCCGGTGCCACCACGACGGCCTCATGAACCTCTCCCTGGCCTGGGAAGGTCCTTTGGGACAGCACCTCATCGTCTCCCTTGGCCTTGGGAGAGTAAGCGGCTGACGGTGTCTCGCTGGCCATTGCCTTTGAATCCGACGAGCCTCTTGATGAGGATCGTTGGGAGCTATCATGGGCCGGACTGCAATAACATGATTAGAGCATATAAAATACCATAAGGTGGAGAGGCCAGATAAATGGACGTGTGTGGGTTCATAGTACTCACGATGCGGCCAGGGGCTTGTTCCGGGGGCATCGCTCCGGACTGCTGTCGACGTCCCACGCGGAGCTGTCCGCGAGAGGGCCTTTCCCCCTCTTTGGCGCCTCCGCCTCCAGATTTGTGGAGGCCGCCCTCTTCTTCCTCCCCCCATCGGGGGGAGAGTCGCTCTCCTCCTCCTCCTCATCGTCGTCGTCTTCGGCGGCGGAGGAGCGGGTCTTGTCTTCAGACGTCACGTCCGAAGCGCCCTTGCGACGGGGGCCACTCCGGACCCCCTTGGCCTTCCCCTTGGCCTTCTTCTCCGGTGCCGTATAGGGCGTCTGCACTAGCATCTTCGCCAGGCGCGAGATGATTGGTTCCTCGGTACCGGAGTCGGACACCGAATCCGCTTCGCCCTCTCCATCCATTCCTGAAGAAGCAATGATGATAAAAGTTCAGATATCGTCCTTGTAACAAGCAAGTAGAGGATGTGTTAAAGGCTTACCTCATTGGCGAGGTGGTTAATGTCGTGCCAGCAGTCCGAGTCTGTGGCTGGCGGTGTCTCGTTCCCCTCAAAGAGCAACTTCTAGGCATCTTCGTGAGTGGTTTCAAAGAGCCTCTTCAGGGTTTGGTGCTTCTTCGGATTGAACTCCCATAAAGGGAGACTTCGGCTTTGGCACGGAAGAATCCGGTGAACTAGCATCACCTGGATTACATCTATGATCTTGATATCTTTATCCACCATGCTTTGAACACGCGTCTGTAGCGCTAGCAGCTTGTCTGATGAAAACCAATTTGGGCTATTCTCAACCCAGGAGGTGAGTCGCATCGGAGCGCCGGAGTTGAATTTGGTAGCCGCGGCCCAGGTGGCACCGCGGGGTTCTATGATGTAGAACCACAGTTTCTGCCATTCCTTGACAGTCTCCATGAAAGTACCTTTTGTCCAGGAGACATTGGTCAGCTAGCTCACCATGGCTCCTCCGCACTCCGTGTGCTGGCCACCCACCACCTTCGGCTTCATGTTGAGCCACAGCCTGAAGTGGTGCTGGATGCGGAGGAAGCCCTCACACACGACGATGAACGCCGAGATGTTGAGGAAAGAGTTTGGGGATAGATCATGGAAGTCTAGCCCGTAATAGAACATCAGCCCACGGACGAAAGGGTGGAGTGGAAACCCTAGCCCGCGGAGGAAATGAGGGATGAATACCACCCTCTCGTTGGGCTTCGGTGTGGGGACGACTTGCCCTTGGCTGGAAGATGGTGGGCGATTTCCTTCACCAGATACCTGGCCACCCGAAGCTCGGTAATGTCCTTCTCCTTGATGGAGGAGGCCATCCACTTGCCTTGACCACCGGATCCGAACATGGTTGAGTGCTTGCTCGAGTGGGGAAAAGATGAGAACTTGGGCGCTAGAGCTCAAGAGTGGAAGAGCAGAGGAAGAGAGAAGGCATGGGAGAAGAAGGGGAATCCTTATCCCCTTATAAAGGCAGTGAATATCGAACGCCTCCCCACTCTCCCTAAAACTCGCCTATCCCCAAGGGCTGTGTAAACGGCGCAGTTGGATTACTCACGCCCGTATTGATGAGAATCCCGCAATAAGGGGACATGATCTCTGCTTTGACAAGACATGCCAATGGAAACCGCATCTCGAAACAAGGAACAACAGACAAAAACAGTTCGATGTAATGACTGGATAGACGTGATGTCATCTTACAAAAAGTTGTCAGCAGATGAGACTCGTGAAATATTATATTCTCTGCAGTTGTGTGTGGTACTTGTGTTGCAGATCCGGACACATTCATTTTATCCGAAGACTATCTTGGAGTATTCGGAATGGGGAACCCGCCTTGCAATGCCGAAGACAATCTGCGCGCCGGACACCTCGTCATTGAAGCCTGGTTCAGGGGCTACTGAGGGAGTCCTGGACTAAGGGGTCCTCGGGTGTCCGACCTATTGGATATGGGCCGGACTGATGGGCCATAAAGATATGAAGACTGAAGACTCTACCCGTGTCCGGATGGGACTCTCCCTGGCGTGGAAGGCAATCTTGGAGTCCAAATATGAAGATTCCTTTCTCTGTAACCGACATTATGTAACCCTAGGTCCCCTCGGTGTTTATATAAACCGGAGGGCTAGGTCCGTAGACATATATCATCATAATCATAGTCAGGCTAGACTTTTAGGGTTTAGCCATTACGATCTCGTGGTAGATCAACTCTTGTAATACTCGTATTCATCAAGATCAATCAAGCAGGAAGTAGGGTATTACCTCCATAGAGAGGGCCTGAACCTATGTAAACATTGTGTCCCCCGTCTCCTATTACCATCAATCCTAGACACACAGTTCGGGACCCCCTACCCGAGATCCGCTGGTTTTGACACCGACAATGGCCTCTTTTGACCCTCGAGCATCTCTAGGCCAACATTGAACCCCGAGAGACAGGCGGCAGGGAGACACGCGCGTCGTCACCAAATGGTGCCGCAACGACCCCCGCCAGACCGACGGGTGCGACGACCTCAACATCGATGAGCCTGCACTCGGTGTTGGCGGGTGCCTGCCTTTCGAGGTCTGCTACCCTGCCTTTACACGAGAGCTGCGGCAAGTCCGTTGGATGTCCGTTCGCACGTTCCCGCCAGAGATACTTGAGAAGTACGATGGGAGGCTGAACTCGGCAGAGTTTCTGAGCATCTACACCATCGCTATTCAGGCTGCCGGGGGAAGAGATGAGAAGGTGTTCGCCAACTACTTCCCTTTGGCCCTCAAGTCCAATGTGAGGTTTTGGCTGATGCATCTGCTGGAGAACTCCATTTAGTCATGGACAGACCTGTGCCACAAGTTCATTGGTGCCTTCACCGGTGGCCACCAAGAGCCCGACAGGCCCAGCGACCTGCAGCTTCTCCAGCAGAAGGAAGGAGAAACCCTCCATAAGTATTTGCAGAGATTCAGTAAAGTTCATAGAAATATTCCAAATATCCATCCGATAGCCGTTATAGCAGCTTTCTAGTCCAATGTGCACAACCTCCGCATTCATTCCAAAATGAACGTGCGGTTGCCCAAGACTGTGAAAGAACTATATACGCTGGTAGATAAATGTGCCTAGATGGAAGAAGGAAGGAAGTTGTCCGGGGATGAAGATAGCATTAATGTTGATTCAGAAGATGAAGATGAATCAACTAGTCAGAAGAAGGGCAAGAAGCGCAACAAGAAGCCAAGGTATAAGGCACTAATGATGGTGGAAGGATCGGGCACGCGTAGTACCAGCAAGAAGGCCAAGGTTGAGGTCCCCGGCAAGGAAGCTGCCACGTGCACTGCCTGCTCGGAAGCCGCCACCACCGAAAAAGTTGGGAAAGGCGATGGGCCCTACTGCAAGATCCACCGGACCAAAGGCCACGACCTTCAGGAGTGTTATCAGGTTGAGTAGCTTGTGAAGAAGCAGAGGGCAGAGTATGATAAGCCTGACAAGGAGAAAGGTCATAATGTTGTTGGAGATAAGGGACGGAGTGGTGAAGCAAATCACCTCGGTAGACCCTTTCGGAACCAAGGAAAGCTCGCCAGGGGCCAAGAGAAGGAAATTTGTGATGATGCCAGTGATGGAGGGGATGAAGAGGAAACTAGTGAGCAAGAATTTCAGAAGGCCACTGACGCCCTATGCATTGATGGGGGTGCATCTTTGCACACCTCTCATCGCCAACTGAAGCGGTGGGTACGAGAGGTCAATGTTGTGGAACCAGCGCCAGAGGCCCGGAAACCGCTCAAATGGTCCCGCACATCCATCATCTTTGACGAAGAGGATCACCCTGATTGCACCACTGTGGTAGGGTGTTTTCCATTGTTGGTCTCCCCAACAATTCGCAACCTCAAGGTTACAAAGATGCTAGTGGCTGGCGGGGCTGGGTTGAATCTGATTTCCCCGGCAGTTATCAGCAAGCTTCAGATAGGAGAAGAGGATCTAGAGGTCACCAGCATGTTTCAAGGAGTTAATCCCGACAGGAGTCATCCTATGGGGAAGATTTCGTTGCCGGTGAAGTTTGAGGGAGAACTGAACTATCGGACTGAGAAGATTGTGTTTGATGTGGTCGATCTCCGCCTGCCGTACAACGGGATTCTTGGACGACCAGCCCTGGCCAAGTTCATGGCATCATCTCACTATACTTACAACACCTTGAAAATGCCTGGGCCACTGGGGGTCCTCACTATCCCATCTGATGAGAAGGACACAATTATCTGTGTGGACAAAATGTATCGGGATGCAGTTGCAGCGGAAGCGGCAGCAACGATAGTTCCCGCCAAGGAAAGCAAAAGAAAGAAGAGGGATTGTAGGACCTCCGACAAGGAGTCCGAGAAGCGTGCCCCCTCCAAGTGCACGACACCTATTGACGACGTGCCAGAGTGTTCCAATAATAAGAGATCCAAGGTTACTGCACCCTAAGTGAAGAAGGTCCCAATAGGGCTGGCTGGCGTTGATGGTACTTTCACTATTAGCGCCACCCTCGATGACAAATAGGGAAGCGCACTCATTTCCTTCCTGCGGGCGAATATTGATGTGTTCGCTTGGCGACCATCTGATACCCCCGGTGTTCCCAGGGAGGTAATTGAGCACGACCTTGATGTGTGCCCACATGCCCGACCCGTCAAGCAGACAGTACAAAAGTAGGCCTTGGAAAGGCAGCAATTCATTGCCGAAGAGATTAAGAAATTGGAGGCAGTTGGTTTGGTCAGACGAGTACTGCATCATACATGGTTAGCAAATCCAGTGGTGGTCCGGAAGGCTAATGGGAAGTGGAGGCTTTGCATTGATTTCACAGACCTCAAGAAGGCTTGCCCAAAGGACCCCTTTCCCTTGCCGCGCATCGACCAGATCATGGATTCTACTTCGGGATGTGATTTGCTCTCCTTTCTAGATGCATACTCCGGATATCATCAGATCTTCATGTCCAAGGAAGATGAAGAGAAGACATCATTCATCACTTCGTGTGGTACGTACTGCTTTGTCCGCATGCCGTTCGGATTAAAGAGTGGCGGGTCCACTTTTGCAAGGGCAGTCCAGATCGGTTTTGAGCCACAATTGCACAGGAATATAGAAGCCTATATGGATGATATCATGGTCAAAACCAAGGATAAGGCCACCCTTATCCAGGATTTGGAAGAAACATTTGCTAATCTGCGCAAGATCAATCTGAAGCTTAATCCGGAGAAGTGTGTATTCAGTGTTCCCTCCGGCAAGCTACTTGGGTTCTTCGTGTCCCATCGGGGGATCGAAGCTAACCCCGACAAGATCAAGGCCATTGAGCAGATCCAAGCGCCAAGGACAGTTAGGGATGAGAGGCGCTTGATGGGATGCGTCGCCGCGCTGAGCAGGTTCATATCCATGTCTGTTGAGCGTGCCCTGCCGTTCTTCAAGGTTTTGAAGAAGGCATGCCTTATGAAGTGGACCTCGGAAGAAGATGCAGCTGTGCAAGAGTTAAAAGCCTACCTGTCGTCTGTACCCACCTTGGTTGTGCCCAAACACCAAGAACCATTGTTGCTATACTTAGCGGCAACCAACTAGGTGGTCAGTGCGGCTTTGGTAGTGCAGTGAGAGGTGGATGAGACAGAAACTGGACGGAACACAATAGAGTCAGAGAAAGATCAGGACAGCAGTGAGCACGACAATGGAAACAACCCCAGGGACACGACAAGGAATAAAGTGGTGCAGCGCCTAGTGTACTTCGTCAGCTCCTTGTTACAGGGGGGCTAGATCGAGGTACTCTGGTGTGCAAAAGTTGATATTTGGTCTCATTATGGCCTCAAGGAAGTGCGCCACTACTTCCAAGCCCATGAGATCACAGTTGTTACTCGTTTTTCGTTACAGATGATACTTCGAAACCCTGAGGCAACTGGAAGAATAGTGGAATGGGCTTTGGAGTTATCCAGCTTTGGTTTGACGTTTGAGAGCACTTCAACTATTCAGAGCAGGGCATTGGCAGAGTTTATTGCAGAATGGACGCCAACCCCTGATGAGGAAAGGACAGAGACATCCATCCCTCGCATGGAATCACCCCAAGAATGGATCATGTATTTTGATGGTGCTTTTTCCCTACAAGGTGCAAGGGCTGGCATTCTTCTTGTTTCCCTCTCCGAGGAGCACTTGAAGTACGTCGTCCAGATGCACTTTGCACGGGAAGAAGCCACCAACAATACAACAGAGTATGAAGGGCTCCTTGCCGGGCTCATGATTGCAGCAGAATTGGGAATTAAGAAGCTGGTCATTCGAGGAGACTCACAGCTTGTGGTGAGACAAGTCAACAAGGATTACCAAAGCCCATTGATGGATGCATACGTCGAGGAAGTAAGGATATTGGAGGAGCACTTTAACGGGTTGCAAACAGAGCACGTACTCTGCGGGAAACAACATAGCTGATCACCTGTCAAAGTGTGTTGTGCAGAAGCTTCCTGTGGAACCAAGAACTTTTGTTCGCCATCTCTCTCAACCCTCCATATCACCAGCCACAATGGCCCGGAAGAGGAGAAAGTTGGACTACGGTAAGCCTCTCCAGGCAGAGCCATCCACTCCCGGCAGAGACTCTGCCGGAAACAAGTCCTCACAGCCTGCCGGACCACCCCCTCCAACCGGGCCTATGGACCCCGCGAACGAGGCTGGTGCTCCCGCAGCAGAGGAGGTGCCGCTAGTCCTCGTTGCCGAGCCCTAGGCTCCAACATGGGAAAGGCACATTGTCCACTTCCTCCAAACCGGAGAACTCCCTGGCAACCAAGATGAAGCTGAAAGAGTAGCCCGGAGGGCCAGTATGTATCAGTTTGTCGATCACACTCTATATAGAAGAAATCCCAACGGTGTGAAATTGAAGTGTGTTTGCCAGGAGGATGGAAAGGAACTGCTCGCTGAGATTCACAGAGGAATGTGCGGCTCCCACATTGGATCAAGGGCATTAGTTGGGAAAGCATTCCGGCAAGGATTCTATTGGCCCACAACCCTCCAAGATGCGGTTGAGTTCGTCACAAAATGTGAAGCCTGCTAGTTCCATTCCAAGAAAATACACCTGCCTGCCCAAGCTCTTCAGACAATCCCTCTATCATGGCCATTTTTGGTCTAGGGGCTCCATATCCTCGGCCCCTTCCCACGAGCAATCAGGGACTTTGAATTCTTGTTCATTGCCATCGACAAGTTTACAAAGTGGCCGGAAGTGACTGCCGTGAGAAAGGTGACAACTCAGTCAGCTATCAAGTTCTTGAAAGAATTGGTGTGTTGTTTCGAAGTTCTGTCAAGGATCATCACTAACAACGGCACCCAGTTCACTGGCCACGCCTTCATCCAATACGTTCATACCCTCAGATGCGAAATCTCATTCTCTTCTATGGCACACCCCTGGAGCAATGGACAAGCTAAGAGGGCGAACGCTGAAGTGCTTCGTGGACTCAAGACACAAACTTTTGATACACTACGGAAGCACGTTAGGCGGTGGATCAAGGAGCTGTCGGTAGTTCTCTGGTCCCTCAGAACGACACCTAACCGAGCTACCAGGCAGAATCACTTCTCCCTGGTCTATGGTGCAGAAGCAGTTATCCCTACAGAACTCATTTATGAGTCCCCTCGAGTGCTTGCCTATGATGAAGTAGCGCAAGATCGGCACCGGTGTGATGACACTGTGCTACTCGAGGAAACTCGTCTCCGGGCTGCTACACGTGCTGCACGCTACCAGCAAGCCTTGCGTCGCTATCATAGCCGCAGGGTTCATGCCCGGTGTTTTGAGGAAGGTGACCTTGTCCTTAGGCGTGTTCAGTCCGCCAAGGGTACAAACAAGTTGTCACCGAAGTGGGAAGGCCCTTACCAGGTGGTACGAGTCACTAAACCTGGCGCAGTCCGTCTGGAGACTAGGGATGGCACACAGTTGCACAACTCATGCAATATTGAGCATCTCTGTAAGTACTACCCATAAGGTGCGGGGCTGCCAGGCACTGCCCGGCAACCACCCTTTTGTACAGGCCTTGCCTTAGTTGCATGTAACCCCTTGTACAAAGCCGGGGCGATGACACTGTGCAAGAGAAAATAAAGAAGCGTTGTGGGGGCCCCGATCAAGATCACATGCGTGCACGAGCACACCTAGATCACTGCATAAGCATTTCATGAGCATTTGCATATGCATATATATAGGATTGCATTCTGCATTCATTCTCATCTACATGAAGTTGCAGGTTCCTGTTGTGAACTTGACTTTGATAAAGGACGAGAAGATTGCATGGCAGAGTGATCCTCGGCAAGCCAAACAGATAAGTTTACCTCTTGTCCGTTTGTGTTCTGTAAGCTATAACTTGTGCATAGAGAAACCTCGCCGCTCTCTTGGAACCAGGGTGCTCCCATCCTTGGCTCGAACGCTGCTTCGGCCTGGATGGTCGCAATGGCCCTTGGTAAAAAGGGAGTCGACGGGGGGATGGCACCTCAGTCTGTTCCCCGGCGGACATGGTTCTCCGGTAGACGAAAAGGGTACCAGCAGGATATGCTGCCGGGGAAAGCTCGTTAATTACAGTAAAGAGGCACTCCACCTCTGCATGGACATATACATGCACGGGTTTCCGGCAAGGTTTATCTCTTTCATTGACATGCAGATACAAGTATAAGCATTACAGAACACAAACATGGATGAAAGGATTACATTATTTGAGTTAAAATTTGGCTATTGCCTACAAGTTTAAGGTTGAAAAAACATAAGTGCCCCGTTACACCTTTGCCCCTGTCCATCTCCTACAACAAGAGGTCGAAGGGGCCGAAGGCGAGCACAACTGTGATTCGGTGCCTCCCCGATCAGGACGCTGCCGATCCCCGACAGGGAGGAAGAAAACGGAGGGCAGACATGGATGGTGACGCTGCCGGAGAACCAGTTGGGAGGCACGAAGTCACCGGCAAACACAACTCATCAGAACAGTCGTCCCCATTCTTGACGCACCGTGGGTTGCCGCTGCCGTCCGCATCACTACCACCCAAAGACCTCGGCGCGTCCACCTCGCCGGGCACCATGCTCTCTAGGCCCTTCCACAGACAGCATGGTCGTCCCTGGGAGCCCTGACGTTAGAAGTCACCGCATGTTCTGAAGACGTGTGAGAAAGCAAGGAGCCTTCCTGTCCGACAAGAAAACCGCGCCTAGGAGGAGCCAAATTTGCCCCCCGTTAGTGGCGAATCTCTTCTACAGCTCCTCCCCGATGCCGTTAAAGGAAGAAAAATGGGGAGCGGTCGACTACCACGCGTCGTGCCCATCTCGAGCTGCGACGTGGGTTTGGCCATGTCCCCTCCCACTGAAGTCGAGGCCACGGGCGACCCGACGGCAAGCACGCCAGGGTTTCCACTCCCGGCGTCGGCGCCGCGCTGTCCGAACCTTCCTCTCAGATCCAAGGGAGATCCCAAGCAGTAGCCCCGGGGGCTAGCCCTAGGCTCTTCTCTTCAGCATCGCCGACGGAAGCAGGAGAACAAGGGAAGAAGAGGGGGAATGCAAAGATGGGTGACTCAACCCTCCTCCTCCCGTCCCTTTTATAGGCTGGGCGGGGAAGGGCAATTGCTCCATCAATGGGTTACCACCGCCCTCCTCCTCCAATTCAAGGCGGCCGAACCCTTTCCAAGGTACTCTCATGCGCCACGCGCCTCCGTTACCTACCCTGCGCGATGCATGCTGCATACGTGGCTAAGGATAAGGGCGCGCTGTGGGAAGAGTAAATTGGCAGTTTCTACCCTGTGCGTTAAAGTCATTCACGGACCATCATTGGAGTGGCCCCACCACTATTGGCTTTACACCATGCACAGGAAACCAGAAACTGGTCCGGAATCAAGGTTGATGGAGCAGCAATGGAAAACTCAAGAGGCCAACCCCTTCAGGAACCTTGCACGTGCACTTATTAGGTCCTACCCTGACGACACTCAGCAGTGCACTCGGGGCAGGCCCGGGGGCTTCTGTCGGTGCAACAAACCATGGGTCTGTTGCCTAGACTATCCACAGGCACGAGATCAAGATTGAAGCACCAACCCAAGTCAGAGATTGAAGGACCAAGAGATTTAAAGAACCAACACGCAATCCAGAGAGACCAAGATCGAGCCAGAAGAGCAAGGTATTGGCAAGAGAAGGGCCTCCCTTGTCGGGCAGGCGAGCCCGGCAAAGGGCAAGGCCACCATAAGGAGTGGGTAACCGAGGCACCCCGCCAAGGTCTGCCGGGGCTCGCGGGGGCAGAACTACCCCACCATCCACTCAAGCATGACCCACGTCGTCTATCAGTGCGGTGTCAAGTCACAAGATGATTAAGTGGCAGCCAATCGCCACATGGAAGCCATTTCCTACTAAAGAAGCCTACATATGACACCCATCCTACGACGTGTCAAGTAAACAGGCGCGGAGCTGGCAAGATAGCCCGGCAAGCCTTGCCGAGCGACTAGTGATGTGACACCAAGCAACGCATTTAATGCACCCTGTCAGCCCACAGAGCTAGGTATGATAGCATTGTTCGCTATCATATCAGTGGATGAGGACTACTTTGCCATTGTGGTGACCCCTTAATCTATAAAAGGAGGCCCATGGCAGTCTTAGGAGGGGTTAGAAGGTTGGAAAGTTGACGAACACAAGCCACCATACGCGCGTAGTTGCTACGGACCAGAGGCGAACCATGCCAGGCAAGTGTACTACGCATCACCACATTCATTCCACCATCAATCCACCAAAGCAGTAGTAAGGTCTTACGCCTCGCGGCAGCCCAAACCTGGGTAAATTTCTTGTGTGCTCCCCGCCGCAGCGCTGTACGTTGGTTTACTCTTTGTGCAACATGAGGTCCCCCTGCCGAACCAGCAAGGGGCCGCTCGGTCCCATAGGTGGCCGCGGACATCCCGCGACAAGTAGCTTGGTGATAGTGACTAGAGAACTCTGTCAATCACTATCTTATCTGGAAGATTAAGTCCCACTTGATTCAAGCGATTGTAGTACCCCAGACATTCTGAGCATATGCTCACTGGCTGAGCTATTCCCCTCCATCTTGTAGCCAATGTACTTGTCAGATGTCTCATACCTCTCGACATGGGCATGAGTCTGAAATACTAATTTTCAGTTCTTAGAACATCTCATATGCTCCATGGTGTTCAAAACATTTTTGAAGTCCCGGTCCTAAGCCGTAAAGCATGGTGTACTAAGCTATTAAGTAGTCATCATATCGAGCTTGCCAAACGTTCATAACGTCTGCATCTGCTCCTGCAATAGGTATGTCACCTAGCGGTGCATCAAGGACATAATTCTTCAATGCAGCAATGAGGATAATCCTCAGATCATGGACCCAGTCCGCATCATTGCTACTATCATCTTTCAACTTAGTTTTCTCTAGGAGCATATCAAAAAAGTAAGGGAGCTAAAACGCGAGCTATTGATCTACAACATAGATTTACAAAACTATCAAGACTAAGTTCAAGATAAGTTATGTTCAATTAATCAAAGTACTAACGAACTCCCACTTAAATAGACATCCCTCAAGTCATCTATGTGATACGTGATCCAAATCAACTAACCCATGTTCGATCATCACGTGAGATGGGGTAGTCATCAATGGTGAACATCTCTATGTTGGTCATATCTACTATATGATTCAGGTTTGACCTTTCGGTCTCCAGTGTTCTGAGGCCATGTCTGTACATGCTATGCTCGTAAAGTTTAACCCAAGTATTCTGCATGTGCAAAACTATCTTGCACCCATTGTATGGGATCGTAGAGTCTATCACACCCGATCATCACGTGGTGTCTCAACACGATGAACTATAGAAATGATGCATACTCAGGTTGAACACTTTTAGCTTGAAATTTAGTGAAGGGATCTTCTTATAATGCTACCGCCGTACTAAGCAAAATAAGATGCATAAAAGATAAACATCACATGCAATAAAAATATGTGACATGATATGGCCATCTTCTTGTGCTTTTGATCTCCATATCCAAAGCATCGTCATGATCTCCATCGTTGCGTCATGGTCGTCTCGCCAACTATTGCTTCTATAACTATCGCTAACCCATAGTGATAAAGTAAAGCAATTACATGGCGTTTGCATTTAATACAATAAAGAGACAACCATAAGGCTCCTGCTAGTTGCCAATAACTTTTACAAAACATGATCATCTCATACAATAACGTATACCACATCATATCTTGACCGTATCATATCACAACATGCCCTGCAGAAACAAGTTAGACGTCCTCTACTTTGTTGTTGCAAGTTTTATGTGGCTGCTACGGGCTTCTAGAAAGAACTGTTCTTACCTACGCATCAAACCACTATGGTGTTTCATCAAGTTTGCTGTTTTAACCTTCTTCAAGGACCAGCCGCAGTCAAATTTGATTCAACTAAAGTAGGAGAAACAGACACCCGCCAGCCACCTTTATGCAAAACTAGTTGCACGTCTGTCGGTGGAACTGGTCTCATGTGCGTGGACATG
This sequence comes from Triticum aestivum, assembly GCF_018294505.1. Lineage (NCBI taxonomy): Eukaryota > Viridiplantae > Streptophyta > Magnoliopsida > Poales > Poaceae > Triticum > Triticum aestivum. The sequence continues at coordinate 441,709,870 of NC_057800.1, read as the reverse complement.
TAAGGTTGGTCCGGGCTGCTTCATCCCACAATACCGCCGAATCAAAATAAGACATTGCTGGTAAGAAGTATGACTATCACCGCCCAGAACTCTTTGTGTTCTACTCGTGTATATCATCTACGCATAGACCTGGCTCATGATACCACTGTTGGGAATCGTTGCATTGAAAACAAAAAAAATCTACGCACACACAATGATCTATCCATGGAGATGCATAGCAACGAGGGGGAGAGTGTGTCTACATACCCTCGTAGGCCGTAAGTGGAAGCCTTTCACAATGTTGTTGATGTAGTCGAACTTCTTTGTGCTCCAACCGATCAAGTACCGAATGAACGACACCTCCGCATTCTGCACACGTTTAGCTCAGAGATGTCCCTTGCCTTCTTGATCCAGCAAGACCTAGAGGTAGTAGATGAGTTCTGTTAGCACAATGGCATGGTGACGGTGATGGTGAAGTGATCTCCGCAGGGGTGTAAACGGTGGAGGGGGGCGTCGCACACGGCTAGGCAATTGTCGGGTGTGTGCTTGGTGCCTCCCTCCCACATATATATATAGGTGGGAGGGAGGGAGGAGAAGCCAAAGGAGGCGCCCGAGTAGGAGGAATCCTACTTGGGGTCCTTCCCAAGCCGTGCCCCCTTCTTTCCTTACTTGGAAGGCGAGGAAACGCAGGGGAGGGTGGCGCCCCTCCCTTTCCTTTCTTCCATGAGAGGGAAAGGCGGGAGGGGCTAGCCCACCCCCTTTTCCTTCCCTAGGTCTGTCCAAACAAGTGGAGGGGCGCACCAGCCCCCTTGTGGGCTGGTTTGTCCCTCCCTCTGGCCCATTAAGCCCATAACTTGCACGGGGGGTGGGTGTGGGGGGTGCTCAGAACCCCCTCCGATGACCAGATTCCTTCCCGGTACGTCTCGAATCACTTCCGGTGTCCAAATACCATCGTCCAATATATCAATCTTTACCTCTCGACCATTTCAAGACTCATCGTCATGTCTATGATCTCATCTGGGACTCCAAACAACATTCAGCCACCAAATCATATAACTCATATAACACTATATCGTCAACAAACGTTAAGCCTGCGGACCCTATGGGTTCGAGAACTATGTAGACATGACCAAGACACCTCTCTGGTCAATAACCAATAGCGGAACCTAGATTCCCATATTGGCTCCTACATATTCAATGAATATCTTTATCGGTCGAACCGTTATGACAACATACGTAATTCCCTTTGTCTATCGGTATAATACTTGCTCGGGATTCGATCGTCGGTACCTTCATACCTAGTTCAATCTCGCTACCGGCAAGTCTCTTTACTCGTTCTGTAATACATCACCTCACGACTAACTCCTTATTCATTTGCTTGCAAGCTTATGATGTGTATTGCCGAGAGGGCCCAAAGATACCTCTTCGATACTCGGAGTGACAAATCCAAATCTTGATCTATGCCAACTCAACAAACACCTTCGGAGATACCTATAGAGCATATTTATGATCACCCAATTACATTGTGATGTTTGATAGAACACAAGGCATTCCTCTGGTATCCGGGAGTTGCATAATCTCATAGTCGAAGGAATGTGTATTTGACATGAAGAAAGCAATAGAAATAAAACGGAATGATCATTATGCTAAGCTAACGGATGGGTCATGTCCATCACATCATTCTCCTAATGATGTGATCCCATAATCAAATGAAAACTCATGTCCATGGTTAGGAAACCTTAACCATCTTTGATCAACGAGCTAGTCTAGTAGAGGCTCACTAGGGACACAGTGTTTGTTTATGTATTCACACATGTATTAAGGTTTCCGATCAATACAATTCTAGCGTGAATAATAAACCTTTATCATGAATTAGGAAATATAATAATAACCATTTTATTATTGCCTCTAGGACGTATTTCCATCATAAAGCGTGTATGGTAAGGCGACTATCACAAACATTTAGTTTGCTCGCATTGTTTGTGATATTGTCTAACATCACACACACTTTGCAAACGACAACTGTGTGCATGGTTACACATGTTTCCTCTCTGTGAACCGTGTCGGGTTATGATGTATATCACACACGTTGTGCTTTACAGACCGTGTGCACTGTAATGACCCGCAGAGCGTAATTTTACCCTAATTTAATTGCTGCTATTTAAAATTGTACCGATTTTGAATTTGAAAGTAGGCTATAACTTTATTCATATCCATCAGGTTCAACAACCAATGCATTATTCAATTTGTAGGTACATATGTTCAAGAATTACATTAGCACCAACTAAAGAATGATGAATGATACGCCCATTTTGCATCATGTTTTCTTACTGTTATTTATAATGTTTTTATCCATAATAATGCTTTTTGGAGTAATTCTAATGCATTCTCTCTCATAATATGCAAGGTATACACAACGAGGGAGAATTCTAGCAGCTGGAAATCTGGACCTGGAAAAGCTACGTCAGGCCACCTATTCTGCACAACTCCAAACAAGCTGAAACTTCACGAAGATTTTTATGGATTATTTGAGGAATATTGGAGCATATAACTACCAGAGGGGCCCCACTAGGTGGGCACAACTCACCTGGGTGCGCTCTGGTGGGTTGTGCTCACCCAGGCCCACCTCCGGTGCCCATCTTCTCGTATATAGGTCATTTTGACCTAGAAAAAAAATAGAGAGAGGACTTTCGGGACGAAGCGCCACCGTCTCAAGGCGGAACTTGGGCAGGAGCACTTTTGCCCTCCGGCGGAGCGATTCCGCCGGGGGAACTTCCCTCTCGGGGGGGGGGGGAATCATCGTCATCATCATCACCAACAACTCTCCCATCTTGGGGAGAGCAATCTCCATCAACATCACCATCTCATCTCAAACCCTAGTTCATCTTTTGTGTTCAATCTTGTTACCAGAACTATAGATTGGTGCTTGTGGGTGACTAGTAGTGTTGATTACATCTTGTAGTTGATTACTATATGGTTTATTTGGTGGAAGATTATATGTTCAAATCCAATATGATGTTTAATACCCCTCTGATCTTGAGCATGACTATCATTTGTGAGTAGTTACTTTTGTTCTTGAGGTCACGGGAGAAATCATGTTGCAAGTAATCATGTGAACTTGATATGTGTTCGATATTTTGATAGTATGTATGTTGTGATTCCCTTAGTGGTGTCATGTGAACGTCGATTAGATGACACTTCACCATATTTGGGCCTAAGGGAATGCATTGTGGAGTAGCAATTAGATGATGGGTTGCGAGAGTGACAGAAGCTTAAACCCCAGTTTATGTGCTATTCCGTAAGGGACCGATTGGATCCAAAAGTTTAATGCTATGGTTAGAATTTATTCTTAATACTTATCTCGTAGTTGCGGATGCTTCAAGGAGGGTTAATCATAAGTAGGAGGGTTTTTCAAGTAAGAACATCACCTAAGAACCGGTCCACCCACATATCAAATTATTAAAGTACCAAACACAAATTAAGCCAACATGATGAAAGTGACTAGATGAAAATCCTGTGTACCCTCAAGAACGCTTTGCTCATCATAAGAGACCATTTTGTCATGTCCTTTGCCTCAAAAGGATTGCGCTACCTTGCTGCACTTTTGTTACTACTATCTTTACTTGCTTGTTACAAATTACCTTGCTATCAAACTACTCTTCTACTTATAATTTTTAGCACTTGCAGACAGTACCTTGTTGAAAACCACTTGTCATTTCCTTCTGCTCCTCGTTGGGTTCGACACTCTTACTTATCGAAAAGAGCTGCAATTGATCCCCTATACTTGTGGGTCATCAATGAACCATGGTTGTATACTTCTACTATTAAAGACGATAAAGAAAGCGGTGAAAGACATTCTGGTTGGTGAACAAGGTGAAGTGGAATGCCCATATTGTGCCCTCCTCCATGCAAAAGGCACGCATGACTCTAGTTCAACCCCTTGTGATGGCCGGCCGCTCATCCTTCATTGTCTTCATGAGGACATCTACATAGTCATCGTGTTCTTGTAGAAATACTTTATTCTTTGCATGCCCAACAATCATGTAGTTTGAGAGGTAATCTTCAGCAAACTGCTTTGGGAACCATTTCAAATGAAAAAGATTTAGACATTGTCATCTAACACAAGTCATTATGGGCAGTAAAAAGAAGGCTGCAGAGTACTTACTTACCATCCTACAGTTCACTGTTGTCTTGGATAAAGTGTAAACAAATAGTTTAATTTCCATATTTTGACCCATTTTACTAAGAATCTTTATCAGTTTCCTCACTTGATGATGGTTCATGAATATCTCATTGCCCCATACGCTAAAAGGGTCGAAGCGCGGATATTTACCAATGACATATGTACCTAAAAGCACCAAGTTAATATTAGAAGCTAAACAGCAATTGCACAATGATGTAGTACAACACTCCCTCCGTACCATTATATAAGATCTTATTACATCCAATATACTCACATATTAGATGAATTAAGATCTTATATTATGCGGCGGAGGGAGTTTATTACATTGTTACAAATATCGAACGATTAACTGTAGTTAACTGCTGCTGTGTGGTTGTTGTTGTTGTTGCTCTTTTATGTATATCTAGGCATCATCAAAACATTAAGGTAACACTCTTCCTTGTTGGTATGTAGCCTAGGATTGCATATTTAGACATTCAGTACAATGCATGTTTCTATGTAGCCTCAGATATATTAGATATGACCCTAGTTAACCTAGCAATAAATGGGTTACAAATATGTTCAGTTAAATGTCCGATTTTCCGATTAATCCCTTATCATCCCCCGACCTATATGGTACCAGCTACTGATATACTAAACAGTGAGTATATATAAGCCATGGGATGAAACTAATATTGATGAAAAACAACAGTCGTTCCCAATATTATCATGTGTAAGTACATCAAAAGGCATGTTAAGCACAACAGGCTAAACATCAACCAAATATGCCCATGTGAGGGAGCCCTGGACTAGGGGGTCCTCGGGCTGTCGGCCTATCTCTTATGGGCCGGACAGATGGGCCATTGTACGACAACTATCAGGCCAGACTATAAGGCGACTCCGTGTCCGGACAGGAGACCTTCAGAGCTTTGTGTGCCCTACAAGTCAAAGATTAGAGAATTGGCATGTTTATCCCTCCTTTAACCGACCATGTGTAACCCTAGTACCCCTGGTGCCTATATAAACTAGAGGGTTTAGTCCATAGAGGCTAGACTAAGAACCAACATCCTACTCACCTAGGGTTTAGTTCATCTGATCTCATGGTAGATTGACTCTGTAATCATCATATACACTTCAATATAATCAAGAAGGATGTAGGGTTTTACCTCTTTAAGAGGGCCCAAACCTGGGTAAACATCATGTTCTTCGTCTCTTGTTACCCATCGATCCTAGATCCACAGCTCGGGACCCCCTTGAGGGAGTCCTGGACTAAGGGGTCCTCGAGCGTCCGGCCTGTTATCTGTGGGCTGGACTGAGGGGCTGTGAAGATTGAAGACCATACTCGTGTCCGGATTGGACTCTGCTTGGCGTGGAAGGCAAGCTTGGCGACCAAAGATTCCTTTTTATGTAACCGACTCCATCTAAACCTTAGATCTCCTCGATGTCTATATAAACCGAAGGGAATAGTTCGGAAAGGACAACACATATACTCATTACCATACCCATATAGGCTAGATTTCTAGGGTTTAGCCATTACGATCTCGTGGTAGATCAACTCTTGTAATACTCATATTCATCAAGATCAATCAAGAGGAAGTAGGGTATTACCTCCATAGACAGGGCCCGAACCTGGGTAAACATCGTGTCCCCTGTCTCCTGTTACCATCGATCCTAGATGCACAGTTCGGGACCCCCTACCAGAGATCCGCCGGTTTTGACACCGACATTCGTGCTTTCATTGAGAGTTCCACTGTGTCATCGACAAAAGGTTCGATGGCCCCTTTGATCGTCAGTAATGACATCGTCCAGGGAGAAACCTTTCTCCCCAGACAGATCTTCGATTCGGCGGCTTTGTATTGCGGGTCAACTCGTTTGGCCATCTGGAGCAGATCGACAGCCACGCCCTTGGCCATCAGGTCAGATTTGGAAGCCTGAATTACGTCGTGGACGTCAGTGGAGATTTGATCTTCGACAGATTCGAGACCACGGCAACCGCTCCCCATTGCCTCGAGGAACATGGCTTAAACCTGTCATCAGGCTGCATCCAGGAGATAGTTCCTGTAATAGCTCTGGCCTTAAATCCAGAGCAGATCAAGTCACCTGAAGACAGGAAGCTCAACCCCATCACGGGGGCTACCGATTCCGCGGTGCTGGAGCCGCACACATATTCCACTTCATACGGTACCCGCATCAACGGAACCTCGGACTCGCCCCAATGTCGAACTTCGAACCCTGCGAGCCCGCGTATACCGAACTCGATCGGTTATCGATCCTTAGGTTTAGTGCCGCAGATGTCTTCCAACACTCACCCATGGATGACATGCTAAACTCGCTAAAAAACCTATCCCTGGCAGACGACCCGTCACCGAACTATGTTCGTTTCGAACTTTCGGCGGACGATGGAGAATTTTGTTTCCCACCCGCCACCCACTCCGTAGCCACCGTTGAATACCTAACCAAGACGCCCGACCCCCGCTCCGAAGACATCGGCAGTGTAGACAATGATGAGGGGCAGGGCCAGAGCTTCCTACCCGCTCGGCACAGGATAACTACTTCCTAGTATGACGTGTGTATGTTAGACACACCTTATGGCGCTCTCGACGATGATACGGAGGATAACATCGAGAATAAACCGCCTGGTACACAGCCTGGACACCGGCACCCTAGGTCACATCACCCAAGAGAAAACACTGCCAGCACCAAAGAAGACGACACTCCGGACAACAAAGACCCTGTTGAAGTAGAATCCGAGCAGGATGAACATGACGGCGGGCAGGACAGCTTTGATGAATATACCACATATGGGGACTCGGAGGACAACAATTATCTCCCACTCTCCGAGGAGGAGGAGATCCTCGGCAATGAAGACTTAATCATGCCCAAGGAACCTCTCGAGCAAGAGCGCTTTAAACGCCAGCTTATAGCCACTTCAAGGAGCCTAAGAAAGAAGTAGCTGCAGCTTCAAGCAAGCCAAGATTTTCTCAATGATAGATGGACCGAGGTCTTGGCCGCCTAAGAATACGGCCTTAGCAGCCTAGTCAAAAGCCACCCCAAGAATAGGTGGCTCCCTGAATACGATGGCAGGGCGATGGAGACCATACCACCACCGAATAATACGGCGGGCCGACCACAGTTCGGTCCAGTAAAAGCAGCAACCCAAGCAGAGCACCATACCAACCCATCCGGCCGTCCAAACGAAACAGCTTGGAGGAATACCCGCGATATCAACCAATACACTAAGGGTAGAGTAGGACGTACACGATCGACATACAGATCACGAAGATATACCCCGACTGATGATGATGGTCGCCCATTCGGACGCTATAAAGCCGACCATGCTCGGGCCGAACACCGTAAACGGAACCCGCCGGAGGTGCTTCATAGTGTGGCCCAACATAGAGGAGCCCCACACCCTCGCTGCTTCACCAACAAAGTAATGGATCATGAATTTCTAGATGGGTTTAAACCCATCAACATCGAATCATACGATGGAACAACATATCCCGCGGTATGGATCGAGGATTACCTCCTCCATATTCACATGGCCCGTGGGGATGACCTCCACGCCATTAAATACATACCTCTCAAGCTTAAAGGGCCATCTCGGTACTGGCTAAACAGCCTGCCAAAAAATTCCATTGGCAACTGGGAAGACTTGGAAGACGCCTTTCGAGACTACTTCTAGCGAACATATGTCCGGCCATTATATGTCGATGACTTAAGTCACATTGTCCAGGAGCCCGGCGAGTCAGCCAGGGAGCTCTGGACCAGGTTCTTAGTAAAAAAGAACCAAATTGTCGACTGTCCGGATGCAAAAGCCCTTGCGGCCTTCAGACATAGCGTCCGGGATGAATGGCTAGCGCGTCACCTCGGCCAGGAAAGACCCAAATCCATGGCAGCCCTTACCACTCTAATGACCCGCTTCTGCGCGGGAGAAGACAACTGGCTGGCTCACAAAAGCAACGATGCCAGCGGCCCGGGCACTTCTGAAATCCGAGACGGCAACGGCAAGCCATGACGAACCGAACACAACAGTCGTAGTAACATATGCGACACAATGGTGAACGCCAGATTTCACAATCCAAAGCCCGGTCAACGGAAGAAGCCACTAAAGGCAAACCAGGATGGACTATCCACCCTTGACAGGATACTGGACCGACCTTGTCAGATTCACGGTCACCCTGATATGCCAGCTAATCATACCAACCGAAACTATTGGGTCTTCAAGCAGGCATGCAAGCTTAACGCTGATCACAAGGGGAGGAGGCCTCCAGGCGATAAAGGCGATGGATTCGCTCGCCAGCCGAACGCCAGGGGCCAGAAACAGTTTCCCTCCAACGTTTGACCACTCTCGAAATGCGAATAGCAGTTCGTCTTCCGCCACACACGTACCGTACTGGCAAAATTTGCACCACATGCACATCACTACGCACTCAAGATACCATGGGCATCGGCGGAAGCACAATACGGACAATCCTGCAAACATTCCCGTAACGTTTCTATCTGCTTACTTTATTTTTTCTGTATCATCCCTAAAGAACAGGTGGCCAGCTGGACAACATCTACAACAGACTCTATCGGAGTTTGGATCCGTATGCTCACCTAAGGAGCTACTTCCGTTAAGGACTCCCCTCCTTGAGGACGGGAGACGCAGACGTGCGACAGGAGGTCCAAAATAACTTTTTGTGGACCATACTCTTTATTCCGAGCCTATAATATGCCCCTTTTCCTCTGATCTCGACCCCGAGCATGTCAAATAGGTGGGTGCACGGTTTCTTTTTTTATTATTATACATATACACATAATTTTATCATTGGCACATCGCTCCGTTCTCAGTAAGTCTCATCCGAACCGATCTTTCATACTATTTCAACAATAAGTATGGCCTTAACGGCTGCACTGCAGATACACCTCGACATACCCTGCCAGGGGCTCGGCATGGGAACGAACAAGCTACCAGTAAATGTCCGAATAGCTCTATAGGGTACATCGACGTCGCAAGTTTGGCCTTATATGCATCAGCTCTGAATCATTGTCTTGGGTCAATAGTTGGGTTGCCCGGCTCCTGTGTTTGCTACCCTATGTTCCGCTCTATCGGCTAGGGTAGTAAAGGGAGAACTACTGCGATTGTGCCCTGGCCTAGACCGAATGAGCACCTCAGTAGAGAAAGCCGAAAACTGACTGTCATGATGCGGCGAGAGCTGGTCAACCACTTGACGACTTCTTGGAATCCTTAGCGATTCTCCGTGTAACACGAAGGACCTTTTTCAGATCAGATATGCAAGGCACCACACGCCGCATACACACCAGGGGCTCTGTTGTAGCCCCACCATAAAACTCCTATGGTTAAGTGAAAGTGTTAACGCCTTATAGTCCGATTGCCAGGTTCGCTGCATTATCACCTCCTTCATGGCCCAAGACATTGGATAAAGAGTGATTAAATGGTTTGCGGAACACCCCTGTACTTCCTACGAGGGGGTTCAAGCCGACGAGTGGAAAACTTTCAGATTATATTAAAATAACCGCAAAGGAGGAATTCAAGCTTTCGAGCAAAACATAAATAGATTAACCATAAAGTTGTCTTTTACAATCATCATACACCTCAGTCGAACACTATATTTTTCGAGCACTGACCCTCTATCAAGCGGGCGGCCTCCAGGACGTCTTCAAAATAGCTCTCTGGTTCCGGACGGTCCCTACCTCCAGGCGGACCCTTCGTGGCAACATCGATGGCCCTCATTTTTCCCCAGAATGTCTTGACTCGGGCAAGGGCCATCCATGCACCTTCAATGCACGCCGATCGCTTCGCAGCATTGATTCGCGGCACCACGTCGACAAGCTTCTGCACCAAACCGAAATAACTACTCGGCACAGGCTCAGTTGGCCACAACTGGATTATAACATCCTTCATGGCAGTGCCAAATACCCTATGAAGTTCGGCCCATTGGGACATCTGTTCATTGAGCAGCAGCGGGCGCTTAGATGCACCGAACTGTGACCAAAAAAGCTTCTTCGTTGCATATCCATCTCGCGCTTGGTAATACCGCGCCGCATCGGAAGAACTCTTCGGCAAGTCCAAATACTCGTCCAGAGAACTCCACACTTGGTTCAGCTAAGCATAGTCCGGGTCGCCGAACTTAGTCTGCAGCAGAAAGGGCTTTCCAGCCACTATCTCTTTCGTCTGCCGAACCTCCGATCGCTTCCTTCGGAAGACAATCCGAGTCTCAGGGGCTACTGCATATACAACAGGTGCATTCTATTAATAAAATTCAATTGACAAAACTACATCACAAACCTCAAAACCTCTTAGAAGGCTCATGTAGGCCTCGTTCAATCCACTCTTCGCGGATAGAACCCTTTTGACCACCGTAGCCATCAAGGTACGGTGCTCTTCTGAAATGGATGCCCGTTGTAGCAAGCCCGTCAGCATGTCCGGCGCTCCTAGGTCTTCGGAAACCGCGGCCGGAGTACAACATTCCTGTGAAGGAATCCGCTTACTTTCCTCCAGAATCGTCTTCGACTGTGAACCGTACGGTTCGGACTCGCCGGTCTTGATCCCGGAACCTCGAGTGATAGAGGCACCGCCTTCGGGTAACACCTCCTTCGTTTCCTGTACTACTTGGTGTTTAGGAGGAGCCCGTCGGGACGATACCTCGGTATTATCTCCCCTGTGGGGAAATGGGGCAGGAGGAGGCGTGTCACTCTCCATCATCTCCGGAAGAAGATCTCCCGAGGAGGAGGACGATTGAGAAGCACCAGGCGTTAACCTGCGTGGATGAACATATATCGGATGATTAGTTCACTAATAGCAAAAGAATGAGGTGCGTTTAAAGTACCCCAGCCCCGCTTACGGTCTGCCTCGAGGCTCGTCCTCATCATCAAACTCTACGACAGCCTCGCGTGCCCGACCCAAGCCACTCGACGACGATGTTTTTCCTCTCTTGGAAGGCTTCCCCTCCTGATCTTCGGAGGCAGCCCTCTTCTTGCCCTGTGTAACATCCCAAATTTTCAATTTGGAATGTTATACATTAGATAATCAATGCATATCATATTTTGTTTTGCATTTTGGTTGATCCTATAAATTCTACGCAACTCAATGACCCACGGAGAGAGTTGGGGGTTTCATTATTTTCATATTTGAGTTTTCTCAAATTTTGAGAATAGGATCATTTGATTTTATTTATTTTATCATCAATTATTTCTATTACAAAAATATGAGAGAGGGAATAAAATGACTTTCCCACAATAAAGAAATATTGAGGATTTAATAATAAAATCAAATAAGATTTTATTTCAGAGTTTTTCGGTGTTTTATTTGAATTTAGGAAAAAAGTGTGTATTTCAAAATTGCATCTAGGGCCCAAATAAATGTTCACCTTGTGCGGCTTGATTTTAGAAGCCCGGGAAAATTTATTTCGAAATTTTTGGAGTCCGTTTAGTATTTATTTTTATTTTTTTCCGAGCGGAATAATTAAAAAAACGAACCGACTTAACGGGCCGTGTCCGACCTGGACACCGACCCGGGGGGGGGGGGGGCTTTATAAGCCGAGGCAGCCCACCCCGAGGGGAACCCTAGCGAGCCCCCAGCCCAGCCGCCGCCGACGTCCGCCGCCGCCGCCGCCGGATCCCGCCGCCAAGGTTCGTCGTGCCTCGTTTTCCATGCCAAAAAAAGAGAGAAAAAAATCGGCGTTCATCATTTTTCTTTTTCTCGGATTAAATCCGCGATTTTTCCGATCGCGATTCCTGATCCTATTTTCGTTTTAGTATAACTTTTCGCTCGTTTATCGGAATCAGGCGATTCGAGTGCCTAGAGTTTCGTCTCGAAACCCTCTATCCATTTAACCAACTTAAACAAGATTTTGCTACTGTAAAATTTGCCCTAGATCCAGATTACTAGAACGAAGTTGTTTTTTCTTTCGTTGTTTGACTTTCGTTGCTTCGTTCGATTTGATTCTTTTTGCCAACCGGAGTTCTTAAGTTGAACCTTCTGGTTAGATCTCTTATTTGAGTTTTATCTATGCATTAGATGAGTAGTTATTGTATGCTTGTTTGTTTGTCTGCGATAGAATACCCGGAGTGCGCCGCCTATTACTTCAAATCGTTAGGTTTCGCGGATCATCAGCAAGGCAAGTAACACTTTGATCATACCTCTTCTACTACCCAGTTTTATTGCATTAGATCAATCCTCACACATTGCATGATTAGGATCTAATTAAATTTTGGGATGGGAAGTAGATGAGGTAGTACCTATTACCTGTTATTATCCAACCTTTGGGAGTTACTTCTGCGTTGCTTATTATGCCATGCTATGCTAGTAGACGTGGATTGGGTGAGTGATATCCATGACAAATGTGAGATTGTTAATTAATGGTTTATCTAAGGTGGCAACTTAAACACACATCTGGGTGGATTGAGGCACCTGGGTATTCTAGGACTTGCCTGTTTTCTTTTGGACCGCCACCCAGGCTCAAAGGGATCATGAGACTATTCATACTAGAAACTTCCGTGTGCAGCCACAAGCTATTATGGGCTCTAGCATAGTTGAGTAAGTCGTGCGAACTCTTACAGTGGTAGACTAGCAGATGTAGGGGATGTAGGTGGTACGGTCTACCCGATCGTAAGGTGCTAGCGCTTCTGAAAGACTATGTCTCGGTCATCCATCTTCTCAAACACCCTATAGTGCGAGAAAGCAAACGGAGGTGATCGAGTCTTGTGGGGAAAAGTGCGCAAACCTCTGCAGAGTGTAATAAACTAATCATGGTTAGCCGTGTCCCCGGTTTTGGACATCTTGAGTATCTGGTACCTGGATTTTCATGTGAATCTCAACATGTTACTCTAAATTAATTTTGTTGGGTTATGTTTAATGATGATGCTTAATTGGGATTGAGAATGCTGTCAACCATTCTCAATGTTTAACAACCACCATGATAGTAATTAAATTTATTCCTTTGAAGTAGGGAAAAATTGGCTTTACGCAAAACTGTAACCATAGAGCTTTCCACCAGCCAAATATGCATATAGTATAGCTGTTTCATTCCATTACTCTCTATGTGTTACCTTGCCAGCATATTCCATGTGCTGACCCGTTTTCGGGCTGCAACGTTAATGTTGCAGACTTTTCAGACGATGATTAAGGAGTTTTTAGGTCGTGGTTCTATACTCAGTGATGCCGTTGGAGTTGATGGACTCACTTATCTTCCAAGCCTTCCGCTGTTATCGTTATTAGATGGCCTTAAGCCATATTTATTGTAATAAGTTCTCTTTTGAGACACTCGATGTAATAAGTGTGTGATTGCTACTCTGCTATAAATCCTCCGAGTACTGTGTGGTGTCAGCATTACTGATCCAGGGATGACACCGGAGCACAGAGATCAGACTGTTTGAGGTCTGGTCGCTACAGAGATGGTATCAGAGCACACGCTGACTGTAGGACACGACCACTAAGCACAAGACCTAGATCACTATTCACTCTCTTCTCTTCTGACCTCTCATCATTTCTACTCTTTAGGATGGCGGATGCAAGGAACAAGTTCACACAACCGGATGAAGATACACCCTTTGGACGACACTTGAAGGAAGTCACTAGATATCTGAACATAGGAGTACCAAGCTTCACGGGAACCTACAACGCCACTTTACCTGAAGAAGAGCGCTGGATGATTCAAGTTCAAGTTCCAGGAAGGACGTTCATGCCAGTCACTGAGCCCATAGAGTTTTCTTTTGATGCACCAACTTGGAGTCTAGGAAAGAGCATGGCAGCTCACATCGCCATGGGACGCATTGGAGAAGTCTACCGCAAGATCTCAAGGATACTATCTACCAGATTTGTGGGCGCCGAGATGAGCACTGGGAGATGATCAGCACCAGGAAGGATAGGTCAATCGCAGCTTTTATCCAGGAGTTAAACCAGCACATTCGACGACAGGAGAACTAGATGTGCACCGACATGATAGATCTGAAGAAGGCTAAGACTAGAATCAAGGAACTGGAGGAAGAACTCAAGGCTACACGTGAAGATTATGAAGAGGAAATTGAAGTATTGGTGGAGAAGAATGACGACCTGATCAAGAAGATTGGAATATTTATGGGAGGCCCTATGCCAGTAGATGAAGACGAAGAACCCACGGAGATTAGCCCGGAAGACTACATCATCATCGACGGCACCGACTCGGAACCAGATAGTAGCGATGATGACTATGTTGATGAAGCTGGAGCAGATATCATGGAGTCTGCAACCGAAGAATATTTCTAGTAGACCACCTTATTAGTAGTAGTAGTCCACCATGTAAATATAGTAGTCCGAGCACTTTTGCGATAGATAGATCGATTGTATGCCCTTGTTTGATTGATTGAAGTGAATTGTTTGTTTTGCCTCATGTGCATATGGGTAGTGTTTTCTCTTTAGACCCCCTCTATTCTTACATCTCATCTTTTCTAAACCCTTAGATGCCTCCGAGACGTGACCCCGGATTTTCCTTTCCACCGGAGCTCACCCAGTTGATCCAGCAGCAGAACATGTTGATGCAGTTGCTAGTCCAGAATCAGAATCAGGGGAACAACAACAACAACCCACCACCACCACCACCACCACCTGTTGACCACTTAGCCCGTTTTCTTAGGCTGAATCCGCTGGTGTTTTCCAGTAGCATCGAGCCGATAGTAGCAGATTATTGGCTCCGCAAGACAGCTAGGGAGTTGACCATAGCAGGATGCACAGATGCGGAGAAGGTGAAGTTTCCCGCACATCAGTTAGAAGGACCCGCAACATCATGGTGCGAGAATTTCACCGCCAGTTTCCCTATCGACACTGTCACATGGGACCAGTTTCAGCAGGCTTTTCATACTGCCCATGTTTCAGCAGGAGCTATGGCCATGAAGAAGCGTGAGTTTCGCAACTTGCGCCAAGGAGGACGGACAGTTGGCCAGTATGTGGAGGAATTTAGTAAGCTAGCACGTTATGCCCCAGATGACGTCGCTACGGATGCAACTAAGCAGGAGAAGTTTCTGGAAGGACTGAATGATGAGCTGAGCATGCAGTTGATGGTAGCAACTTTCAACAACTACCAGGAGTTGGTAGATCGTGCTCTTATGATTGAAGGGAAGAAGCAGCAAATTGATAATCGCAAGAGGAAGTATGGACAAGGAAAGTACAATTCAGGAGCTCAGTAGAAGCCACGTTTTACCCCTAGATCGGGAGGACATTTTCAACATACCCATGGAGGAGGTAGCACGCACAATCACAATGGCACCAAGAATGGTAATGGCAATGGAGGAAGCAACGACCAGAACCACACCAACCCATCAACCCCAGCCAAGAAGGACTTAAGCCAAGTCACTTGCTTTAAGTGTTCGAAGACCGGACATTATGCCAATGAATGTCCTGAATTACAAAATGGAAATAGCAATGGAAGTTCTGGGAAGAAGCCGAACCCTTTTAACAGGGGACAAGTGAACCACGTTAGCGTGGAGGAGGTTGAAGCTCAGCCCGATGCAGTAATAGGTAAGTTTTTGGTTAAGTCATTTACTGCACTCATTCTTTTTGATACTGGCGCATCACATTCATACATCTCAAGGGGATTTGTGGATAAGTATAACCTACCAACCCAAGCCCTTAGGTCACCCATGTTAGTAACCTCGCCCGGAGCAGAGCATGTGGCTAGTCTATGGTGTGATCGGTTACCATTAAGGATTGGTAACTATGTTTTTCCCTCAGACCTAATAGTATTGGAATCTCAAGGATTGGATGTGATATTAGGCATGGATTGGTTATCAAAGTATGAAGGGAATATTGAATGTGCTAGTAAGTCAATTTTGCTTACCACCCTAGAAGGGAGAAGGATCAAGTATGTATCCCGGCATGTGGCAAAGAGGAGTCAAGTAAATTGCCTAACAGGAGTTGTGCAGGAGGAAGTACCAGTGGTAAGGGATTTTCCTGATGTTTTTCCAGAGGAGTTGCCAAGCATGCCACCGGATAGAGATATTGAGTTTTTGATTGAGCTATTGCCAGGCACAGGGCCAATATCAAAGAGACCATATAGGATGCTAGCAAAGGATTTGGTGGAAATTAAGAAGCAGATTAAGGAGTTACTGGATAAAGGATATATTCGCCCAAGTTCTTCGCCTTGGGGATCGCCCATACTACTAGTGGAGAAGAAGGATGGATCGTTAAGGATGGTTGTTGATTATCGAGGATTGAATGAAGTAACGATCAAGAACAAGTACCCACTACCAATGATCAATGATCTATTTGATCGATTGCAAAGAGCTAAGGTATTTTCCAAGATTGATCTGCGATCAGGATACCACAGTTGAAGATTCGAGAACAGGATATTTCGAAGACAACTTTTACCACCAGGTATGGGCTGTATGAGTATACCGTTATGTCATTTGGTCTGACTAACGCACCTGCCTATTTTATGAACATGATGAACAAAGTGTTTATGGAGTTTTTGGATAAGTTCGTCGTAGTGTTCATTGATGATATCCTGGTTTATTCGAAGAATGAGGAGGAGCATAAGGAACATTTGTGTTTGGTACTTGGAAAGCTCAGAGAACATCAATTATATGCCAAGTTCAGCAAATGTGAGTTTTGGTTGAAGGAAGTAGGATTCCTCGGACACGTTATATCTGGAGAAGGTATATCAGTAGATCCCGCTAAAGTTGAAACCGTGACCAAGTGGGAAGCCCCAACAACAGTTGGAGAGATCCGGAGTTTTCTTGGACTCGCAGGATACTACCGGAGATTTATTGAAAATTTCTCAAAGATTGCGAAGCCTATGACTGAGTTGTTGAAGAAGGATACCAAGTTCATATGGACAGAGGAGTGTGAGGCTAGTTTCCAGGAGTTGAAGAAACGTTTGGTTACTTCACCAGTGTTGATTTTGCCAGACCAGACCAAGGATTATGAGGTGTATTGCGACGCTTCACGTCGAGGACTTGGAGCAGTGCTTATGCAGGAAGGGAGAGTTGTTTCATATGCCTCAAGACAACTGAAGCCTCATGAGTTGAATTATGCTACGCATGATTTGGAGTTAGCGGCCGTAGTGCATGCTTCGAAAACATGGAGACATTTCCTCATTGGAAATCATTGTGAGGTGTACACGGATCATAAGAGTTTGAAGTACATTTTCACACAGAAGGAGTTAAATCTCAGACAAAGGAGATGGTTGGAGCTTATCAAGGATTATGATATGAAATTGCATTATCATCCTGGAAAGGCTAATGTAGTAGCAGACGCATTAAGCCACAAGAGCCATGTCAATACGTTAATGACGGGAGAAATACCAAGGGAGTTAGCCGAAAATCTTCGTGAACTATGTTTGGAAATAGTTCCGAGAGGCTATGTAGCAGCATTGGAGATTTAGTCAACTTTGATGGATAGAATCAGAGAAGCTCAGAAAGCTGACAAAGAGATTGCCGCTATAAAGGAGAAACTGAGCAAAGGAAAAGCTAAAGGATTTCGTGAGGATGAGCACGACACCCTATGGTTTGAAGACCGCGTTTATGTGCCTAAGGACCCGGAGATCAGGAAGTTGATTTTACAAGAGGCACACGACTCACCGTATTCAATTCACCCAGGAAATACCAAGATGTATTTGGATTTGAAGGATATTTTCTGGTGGACCGGAATGAAGAAGGATATTGCAGAGTATGTAGCAGTTTGTGATGTATGTCAGAGAGTAAAGGTAGAGCATCAGAAGCCAGCAGGATTGTTACAACCATTGCCGATACCCGAATGGAAGTGGGATAAGCTAGGCATGGATTTTATCACGGGATTACCCAGGACTCGTTCAGGCTATGACTCGATTTGGGTTGTAGTTGATCAATTGACGAAGGTAGCTCATTTCATCCCAGTAAAGACCACTTGTGCTAGTGCTAAGTTGGCAAAGATGACCAGGATCGTATGTTTGCATGGAGTTCCAAGGAGTATCGTATCAGATAGAGGAACCTAGTTTACCTCAAAGTTCTGGAAGCAGTTGCACGAAACTTTGGGTACCAGGCTAGAATTCAGTACAACTTTTCATCCACAGACAGATGGACAGATCGAGAGAGTCAATCAGATTTTGGAGGATATGCTAAGAGCTTGTGCGCTAGATTACGGATCTAGTTGGGACGACAATTTGCCATATGCAGAGTTCTCTTACAACAACAGATATCAAACCAGTTTAAAGAAGGCCCCTTTCGAAGCTTTGTACGGAAGGAGGTGCATGTCACCGTTGTCGTGGGACGAAGTTGGAGACCGCCAGTTGTTTGGACCTGACTTGATTAAAGAGTCTGAACAGAAGGTGAAGTTGATTCGCGATAGGCTCAAGGTAGCCCAGTCCAGACAGAAGAGTTATGCGAATTCTAAATGCAAGGAGACAGTTTATGAAGTTGGGGATAGAGCTTATCTTCGAGTATCTCCACTTCGAGGAACAAAGCGTTTTCGAGTAAAAGGGAAGTTAGTGCCACGATTTGTAGGACCCTATCGAGTTTTGGAGCGTATGGGAGAAGTGGCCTACAAGTTGGAATTGCCTGAAGGATTGTCAGGAGTTCATGATGTGTTCCACGTTTCCCAATTGAAGAAGTGTCACGTGGAGATGGCTGACATACCGTTGAGAGACACAGTGCCTTTGGAAACTATTCAGTTTGATAAGGATTTGACCTACGAGGAGAAACCAGTCAGGATTCTCGAGTTTGCCAACCGAGTTACTCGCAACAAGGTTATCAAGTTTTGCAAAGTTCAGTGGAGCCACCACACGGAGGATGAAGCCACCTGGGAGCGAGAGGAAGATTTGCTCAAAGACCACCCTCACCTATTTTCTAGCCAACCTGAATCTCGAGGGCGAGATTCATCTTAAGGGGGGTAGGTTTGTAACATCCCAAAATTTACTTTTGGAATGTTATACATTAGATCATCAATGCATATCATATTTTATTTTGCATTTTGGTTGATCCTAGAAATTCTACGCAACTCAATGACCCACGGAGAGAGTGGGGGATTTCGTTATTTTCATATTTGAGTTTTCTCAAATTTTGAGAATAGGATCATTTGATTTTATTTATTTTATCATCAATTATTTCTATTACAAAAATATGAGAGAGGGAATAAAATGACTTTCCCACAATAAAGAAATATTGAGGATTTAATAATAAAATCAAATAAGATTTTATTTCGGAGTTTTTCGGTGTTTTATTTGAATTTAGGAAAAAAGTGCGTTTTTCAAAATTGCATTTAGGGCCCAAATAAATGATCACCTTGTGCGGCTTGATTTTAGAAGCCCGTGAAAATTTATTTCGGAATTTTTGGAGTCCGTTTAGTATTTTTTTTGGGCGGAATAATTTAAAAAAAACGAATCGACTTAACGGGCCATGTCTGACCTGGACACCGACCCGGGGGGGGGGGCTTTATAAGCCGAGGCAGCCCACCCCGAGGGAAACCCTAGCCAGCCCCCAGCCCAGCCGCCGCCCTAGCCGCCACCGACGTCCACCGCCGTCGCCGAGGTTTGTCGCGCCTCGTTTTCCGTGCCGAAAAAAGAGAAAATAAATTGGCGTTCGTCGTTTTTCTTTTTCTTGTATTAAATCCGCGATTTTCTGATCGCGATTCCTGATCCGATTTTCGTTTTAGTATAACTTTTCGTTCGTTTATCGGAATCAGGCGATTCAAGTGCCTAGAGTTTCGTCTCGAAACCCTCTATCCGTTTAACCAACTTAAACAAGATTTTGCTACTGTAAAATTTTCCCTATATCCAGATTACTAGAACGAAGTTGTTTTCTTTCGTCATTTGACTTTCGTTGCTTCGTTCGATTTGATTCTTTTTGCCAACCGGAGTTCTTAAGTTGAACCTTCTGGTTAGATCTCTTATTTGAGTTTTACCTGTGCATTAGATGAGTAGTTATTGTATGCTTGTTTGTTTGTCTGTGATAGAATACCCGGAGTGCGTCGCCTGTTACTTCGAATCGTTAGGTTTCGCGGATCATCAGCAAGGCAAGTAACACTTTGATCATACCCTTTCTACTACACAGTTTTATTGCATTAGATCAATCCTCACACATTGCATGATTAGGATCTAATTAAATTGTGGGATGGGAAGTAGATGAGGTAGTACCTATTACCTGTTATTATCAAACCTTTGGGAGTTACTTCTACGTTGCTTATTATGCCATGCTATGCTAGTATACGTGGATTGGGTGAGTGATATCCATGATAGATGTGAGATTGTTAATTAATGGTTTATCTAAGCTGGCAACTTAAACACACATCTGGGTGGATTGAGGCACTTGGGTATTCCAGGACTTGCCTGTTTTCTTTTGGACTGCCACCCAGGCTCAAAGGGATCATGAGACTATTCATACTAGAAACTTCCGTGTGCAGCCACAAGCTATTATGGGCTCTAGCATAGTTGACTAAGTCGTGCGAACTCTTACAGTGGTAGACTAACAGATGTAGGGGATGTAGGTGGTACGGTCTACCCGATCGTAAGGTGCTGCTCTTCTGAAAGACTATGTCTCGGTCATCTGTCTTCTCAAACACCCTGTAGTGCGAGTAACCAAACGGAGGCGATCGAGTCTTGTGGGGAAAAGTGCGCAAACCTCTGCAGAGTGTAATAAACTAATCATGGTTAGCCATGTCCCCGGTTCTGGACATCTTGAGTATCTGGTACCTGGATTTTTATGTGAATCTCAACATGTTACTCTAAATTAATTTTGTTGGGTTTTGTTTAATGATGATGCTTAATTGGGATTGAGAATGCTGTCAACCATTCTCAATGTTTAACAACCACCATGATAGTAATTAAATTTATTCCTTTGAAGTAGGGAAAAATTGGCTTTACGCAAAACTGTAACCATAGAGCTTTCCACCAGCCAAATATGCATATAGTATAGCTGTTTCATTCCATTATTCTCTATGTGTTACCTTGCCAGCATATTCCATGTGCTGACCCGTTTTCGGGCTGCAACGTTAATGTTGCAGACTTTTCACACGACGATTAAGGAGTTTTTAGGTCATGGTTCTATACTCAGTGATGCCGT
The DNA here is from genome assembly GCF_018294505.1 of Triticum aestivum. Lineage (NCBI taxonomy): Eukaryota > Viridiplantae > Streptophyta > Magnoliopsida > Poales > Poaceae > Triticum > Triticum aestivum. Next base: position 441,688,716 of record NC_057800.1, on the reverse strand, counting down.
TGGAGTTGATGGACTCACTTATCTTCCAAGCCTTCCGTTGTTATCGTTATTAGATGGCCTTAAGCCATATTTATTGTAATAAGTTCTCTTTTGAGACACTCGATGTAATAAGTGTGTGATTGCTACTCTGCTATAAATCCTCCGAGTACTGTGTGGTGTCAGCATTACTGATCCAGGGATGACACCGGAGCACAGAGATCAGACTGTTTGAGGTCTGGTCGCTACACCCTAGAGGGCCCCCTCTGCACTCTTGCCCTTGGGCAAAAGGACTTCGGTTTCCCTGAACGCAGCCACCTGGTACGGTGTCGGAATCAGCATTCTCGTCAGCAGGTCGGTCGCAGGGCCTTTGGGAAGAGGCGTCGGACACCAGATTAGCACCACTTTCTTTATCCAGTCCTGTACAGGGACGGATTGCTCCGTATCTTTATTAAGAAATGCCTGAATGGAAGGTGCATGGATATAGAGTACTTACCGAAGTGCCCGGATGATTGCTGTCAAGGCCAACGTCTTCGGTGGTGTATGGCCATTGCTCCCGTTCCCCAAAATATAATTTCGATATTCCTTCATGCGTAGTGCTGAAGAAGTGTTGTGGAGTCCACCGCCCTTCTGGGTTAAACTCCCACATATGAAGAGGTCGCCGCTGACATGGCAGGATCCGGCGGACCAGCATTGTTTGAATGACGTTCGCAAGATCAATGCCTTTCTTGGTAAGGCTTCAGATGCGACTTTCAGAGTCTGCACTTCATCGACGGATCCCCAGTCCAATCCCTTCTTGACCCACGAAGCGAGATGAATTGGAGGTCCAGGTCGGAACGCAGGTGTTGCCGCCCACTTGGGGCCCCGCGGCTCGTTGATATAAAACCACCCCTGCTACCATGGGTCGGAAGATTTGGCAAAAGATCCTTCGAGCCAAACAGCGCCGGCCAGCTTGCCTATTATGACACTACCGCACTTTGCGTGCTCCTCTTCTGCTACCTGCGGCCTCACATTAAATGTCTTGAGCCACAAACCAAAGTGCGGAGGAGTCCGGAGTAAGGCCTCACACGTGACGATAAATGTCGAGATGAGGAGAATAGAATCCGGGCCAGGTCATGAAAATCTAGGCCGTAGTAGAACATAAGCCCCCGAACGAAGGGGTTAAGCGTGAACCCTACCCCGTGAAGGAAGTGGGATACAAATGCTACCCTCTCGCCAGATCTGGGGTTTGGTCTGACCTGCCCTTGTGCCGAAAGCCGATGAAAGATTTCCGAGGTCAGATACCTCGCTGCGCGGAGCTTCGCGATATCCTCCTCTGTGACAGAAGAGGCCACCCACCGGCCCTAAGGGTTGGATCTGGACATGACTAGGGCTGGTGGCGGTTGGAACCTGAGGATTGGAACTTGGGGTGGCCGGGGTTGAGGAAGGAGCAAGCGCAAGGGAAGAAAACGAGACTGGGCCTCTATATAAAGGCCCCGAATATTGGGCGTCTCCCCCAGGGTTTCTAAACTTACCTATCACCAAGGAGTTGTACCCCGGGGATGGTTGGGTTACCCACGCCTGCAATAATGAAAATCCCGTAAATAAAGCGACACGATCTCTGCCCTGATGGGACATGCCATTAAAACCGCACCCCGAGACGTGGTGCGGCTCGCTAGCTGACGGTTGGAAATAGCAACCGAGCAGGCATGATATGATGTCATGAACAGTTATCAAGAAGTTATGCTCGTGAGGTATTATATTCTTTGCCATTATATACACATGTCTAGATATACCTACTTCGTCCGAAGACTATTCTGGAGTTCGGAAGGAGGGAACCCGCCTTGCAATGCCGAAGACAAATCTGCGCGCCGGACTCCTCGTCATTGAAGCCAGGTTCAGGGGCTACTGAGGGAGTCCTGAACTAAGGGGTCCTCGGGCGTCCGACCTATTATCTGTGGGCCGGACTGATGGGCTATGAAGATTGAAGACCATACTCGTGTCCGGATTAGACTCTGCTTGGCGTGGAAGGCAAGCTTGGCGACCAAAGATTCCTTTTTATGTAACTGACTCCATGTAAACCCTAGATCCCCTCGATGTCTATATAAACCGAAGGGAATAGTCCGGAAAGGACAACACATATACTCATTACCATACCCATATAGGCTAGATTTCTAGTGTTTAGCCATTACGATCTCATAGTAGATCAACTCTTGTAATACTCATATTCATCAAGATCAATCAAGCAGGAAGTAGGGTATTACCTCCATAGAGAGGGCCCTAACCTGGGTAAACATCGTGTCCCCTGTCTCCTGTTACCATCGATCCTAGACACACAGTTCGGGACCCCCTACCCGAGATCCACCGGTTTTGACACCGACACCCCTACCCGAGATCCGCTGGTTTTGACCCCAACATTGGTGCGTTCATTGAGAGTTCTGCTGTTAGATCGCCAAAGGATCGATGGCCCACCTAATCATCGGAGATATCATCCATACAGAGGACACCTTCGTTCCTAGCCAGCTCTTCACGTTTGGCTGCATTGTTTTGCACGCCAACTCGCCTGCGCCTCAACCAGGTCGACAGCTTCGCCCTTGAGCACCATATCAGATTCGGCAACATGGAGTATGTCACTGATGTTCGAGGCGATCTGGTATTCACCTGGTTCTTAGCCTCGCTTAAGGAGATCTAAAACCATGAGACTTTGACCTTGGGCCCTCTCTTCGACCCAGCCCTTGGGTCGGCCCTCACATCGGATCCGGCTTCGAGCTTGGATACGACTTCGACGTCCGAAGACCGGGGGCCAACCTTGGCCAGACCCACTCCTCGTTCCTCGGATCCGGCTTCGAGCCTGGATACGATTTCGGCGTCCGAAGACCAGGAGTCAACCCTAGCCGGACTCACCCCTCACCCTACCATACCGGAGGTTGACTCCGATGAAATCCCAGATGCCTATTTGGCTGGTCTCTCCCTCTTAAGTGGGATGCTATATCGGATCCATGTGATGAACATCATGAATGACCCATTCTCGACCAATGCTCGGCTTGGTCTTGAGGCAGGCCACGGGGAATTTTACGCCCCACCGACCACCCACTTAGTAGCCACTGTCGAAGATTTAACCGACATGTTGGACTATGCTTCCGAGGAGGCCAATGACATGGATGAAGACGGCGAAGCCATAGCCCACACTGCTACTCCCATCAACGGAAGATGGACGGCCACCTCCACCTATAATGTCTATATGGTGGACACTCCTAAGGACAACGGCAATGGTGCTAATAATGGTGACGGCACCCCTAGGAGAGATGGCAACAAGCCCGACGAGGAGCTGCCCAAACGCCGATGATAGCACCGACGATCCAAGGGGCGTAGGGACAGGGAAAGCAACACGGGCACCGGAGGAGAGGACACCCTGGACAATATGGAAGACCTTGGTGACCCCACTGCCCCCAAGCAACAGCCTGATGACTCGGAGGGGCACGGGGATCTGTATAATCCCTGGGACGTTAATGACTCTGAGAACAGCAACTACCTACCTCTCTCCGAAGAGGATGTCAGCCTCGGAGCCAAGGATTTCATCGTTCTGGAGGATCCACTGGACCAAGAGTGGTTCAAACAATAACTTATAACCTCTGCGCGAAGCTTGTAGAAGAAGCAATGACGGCTAAAAGCCGAACAAGACACCCTCAATGATAGATGGAGAAAATTCCTAGCAGCTGAAGAAGGCTATGGCTATGAGCGACAAACCAAAAGCTACCCCAAGAGAAAACTGCTGCCACAATTCAATGAAGAGGCTCTTGATCCCGAACCCCTAAGATATACTCAGGCAGATCAGCCCAACCGCCCCCTCGAGGACGGGACATGATGGTTGTAAAGGCCGAAGACCCACCCCCAACGTGTTGTTTGAGTGGCAAGGAGCCATTGCGGCGTGTATATGAATATGACCTACGACGGGACCTGGCCACTAGAGTAGGTCAGACAAGATCCATCTATGGATCTTGAGGGTACCCTCCTGCTAGACAGGACGAATACCAAGCTTGGCTCGACTGAAATGATAGATCTTGGGAGCAGCACCAGGCCCGAATGGCAGCCGAACTCCGGCGTGACGTGGCCCAAGTCAGGGGTGCCGCTCACCTAATGAGTTTCATAGATGAGGTGATGCAACATTAGTTCCCTGAAGAGTTTAAACTTGTAAACATCGAACAATGTGATGGGACCATAGACCCGGCCATGTGGATCGAAGATTTTCTTCTCCACATTCATATGGATTGAAGAGATGACCTCCACGGCATAAAATACCTGCCATTAAAAGTGAAAGGCCAGCCAGCCATTGGTTGAACAGCCTCCCCAAAAACTCCATAGGGAGTTGGGAAGAGCTAGAGGATGCTTTCCAAGCTAACTTTCAAGGCACTTATGTCCGACCTCCAAATACCGATGACCTAAGCCATGTGGTCCAATAGCCTGGTGAATCAACCCGGCAATTCTGGAATCGGTTTTTGACCAAAAAGAACCAAATTGTCGACTGTCCGGATGCCGAGGCGATAGCTGCATTCAAGCATAGCATCCGAGATGAATGGCTAGCTCGTCAGCTTGGCCAAGACAAGACAAGGACGATGTTGGCTCTTACCTCACTCATGAGCCGCTTTTGCACGGGCAAAGACAGCTGGCTGGCTCGTAGAAGCAACAACCCAGAAGACCCTGGCACTTCAGAAGTCCGGGACAGAAACAGGAAACCACGGCGCAACAAAGATAAGCGTCGTCACAATGGTGGCGAAGCCGAGGATATGGCAGTATTTAGCAACTCCAAATCAGGATCGTAGAGCAAGCCCTCTAAAGGGAACAGGAACGGCTCGACCGCACTTGAAGAAATACTGGATAGGCCCTGCCAGATCCATGGCACCCCGGACAAGCCTGCCAACCACACCAACCATAACTGTTGGGTAATCAAACAGGCTGGCAAACTCACAACCGAGGAGCAAGGTGAAAGTGCAACTATCCCTAGGTGGTTTTGGTAATTCCTAACAACATATAGCTCATTGAGCTAACATTATTCCAAGATTAATATTTCAGGAAAATCTCAATGAATGGCATGGCATGGATGAGGAATGTGGACCCCTCAAAATATTAAGGACAAAAAGATTGGCTCAAGCTCAAAGCTCAAGACTCTACATTTTTATATTTTAGTGATCCAAGATCACGTTTAGTCTATAGGAAAAGCCAATACTATCAAGGAGGGATGAGGTGTTGCTTAATGGCTTGCTTGCTTCATAGTGCTTAGTGATATGCTCCAAAACCCTCAACTACCTTCCCACATCCACATATGACCTAAACCAAAAGTCAAACTCGGCCCTACCGATTCCTTCTATCCGGCGCCATTGAGTTTCAAATGTCATAGCCACTGCCACAAACCCTAGGCAAATCGGTCTCACCAATAGGGATTTCGATCACACCGAGATGGGGTTGTAATCTCTCTGTTTCCCTTCGTAACGTTTCGGTCCTACCGAGATGAGCGATCGGTCCCACCAAGATTGCAATGTAAACTCTCTATTTCTCTTTCGTAACATTTCGGTCCCACCGAAATGAGCAATCGGTCCCATCGAGTTTACCTGACCAACTCTCTGGTTAGCTTATTACCAAAATCGGTCCCACCGAGTTTGTGTAATCAGTTACACCGAGATTACGTTTTGCCCTAACCCTAACCATATCGGTCCTACCGAGTTGCATCTCAGTCCCACCGAAAACCCTAACGGTCACTAGGTTTGCTATATCGGTCCGACCGAGTTGTTCACTTCGGTCTCACCGAGATTGGTAAATTGTGTGTAACGGTTAGTTTTTGTGTGGAGGCTATATATACCCCTCCACCCACTCTTCATTCGTAGAGAGAGCCATCAGAACATACCTACACTTCCAATACACATTTTCTAAGAGAGAACCACCTACTCATGTGTTGAGGCCAAGATATTCCATTCCTACCATATGAATCTTGATCTCTAGCCTTCCCCAAGTTGCTTTCCACTCAAACCTTCTTTCCACCAAATCCATATCCTGTGAGAGAGAGTTCAGTGTTGGGGAGACTATCATTTGAAGCACAAGAGCAAGGAGTTCATCATTAACACACCATTTGTTACTTCTTGGAGAGTGGTGTCTCCTAGATTGGCTAGGTGTCACTTGGGAGCCTCCGACAACAATTGTGGATATGAACCAAGGATTTTGTAAGGGCAAGGAGATCGCCTACTTCGTGAAGATCTACCGCTAGTGAGGCAAGTCCTTCGTGGGCGATGGCCATGATGGCACAGACAAGGTTGCTTCTTCGTGGACCCTTCATGGGTGGAGCCCTCCGTGGACTTGCGCAACCATTACCCTCCGTGGGTTGAAGTCTCCATCAATGTGGATGTACGATAGAACCACCTATCGGAACCATGACAAAAACATCCATGTCTCCAATTGCGTTTGAATTCTCCAAACCCTTCCCTTTACATTCTTGCAAGTTGCATGCTGTACTTTCCGCTGCTCATAGACTCTTTGCATGCTTGCTTGAATTGTGTTAAGATTGCTTGACTTGTGCTAAGATAGCTAAAATCTGTCAAAGACTAAAATTGGGAAAAGGCTAGATTTTTATTTGGTCAAGTAGTCTAATCACCCCCCCTCTAGACATACTTTCGATCCTACAAGTGGTATCAGAGCTTTGGTCTCCATTTGCTTTGATTTCCATAGCTTTTGGTGGTCATAGCCTTGGTTTCACAACCTAGGAGAGTATGGCGTCTAGCGAGGGAAATTATCACCGTAGAGGTCCTTACTTTGATGGCACTAATTTTGCTAGTTGGAAGCATAAGATGAAAATGCATATTCTTGGACATAACCCCGCCGTTTGGTCTATTGTGTGTGTTGGCTTGCAAGGTGAGTTCTTTGATGGGAGAGAACCGAATCGTGAAGCTACCGCGGATGAGTTGAAGATGCTACAATATAATGCTCAAGCTTGTGATATCCTCTTCAACGGATTGTGCCCCGAAGAATTCAACAAAATCAGCCGTCTTGAGAATGTAAAGGAAATTTGGGATACTTTGATTGATATGCATGAAGGTACTGACTCCATCAAGGAATCCAAGTTGGATGTGCTTCAAAGTCAACTTGACAAGTTCAAAATGAAGGATGGTGAAGGTGTCGCTGAAATGTACTCTAGGCTTGCTCTTATCACAAATGAGATTGCTGGCCTAGGAAGTGAAGAGATGACCGACAAATTCATCATCAAGAAGATCCTAAGAGCCTTGGATGGAAAATACGATACCGTATGCACATTGATCCAAATGATGCCAAATTACAAAGATCTCAAGCCAACGAAAGTCATTGGAAGAATTTTTTCTCATGAGATGTCACTCAAGGATAAGGATGAGCTCCATAACAAGTCAAGTGGTGCTTACAAAGCCTCATGTGAAGCCCCGCATCATTAAGTGAGAAACAAACCGTCAATGAGGAATTGAGCTTAATGGTGAAGAACTTCAACAAGTTCTACAAGAATAGAAGCCAAGAGAGAGGTTCCAAGTCAAGGTCCTACAATGACAAAAGATCTTCTAGTCGAGAGTGAAACTGCTATAATTGTGGAAGACCTGGACACTACTCCAATGAGTGTACGGCTCCCCACAAGAGAAGAGAAGATTCTCCCAAAAGAAGAAGTAGAAGAGAAGAATCACCATCAAGGGAGAGAAGGAGTAGGGATGATTGGTATGAACGAAGACCCTCACGGAGAAGCAAGGATTCAGAAAGGAAGGACAAGTCATCAAGGAGCTACACAAAATGAAGACATCAAGCTCATGTTGGTGAATGGGTATCCGGCTCCGAGTCCGACAATGACTCCGAGAGAAGCTATCACTCCGACTCTGAATATACTCAAGATGAAGGTGTTGCCGGTCTAGCACTTGTGTCAACCAACTCCTATGACATATTTGATTCACCAAATGAAGGAATTGGAAGATGCTTCATGGCCAAAGGTCCAAAGGTATCACACCTCGAGTATGTTGATTTCAATAGTGATGAAGATGACTTGTTAGGTGATGATGATTTACTTGTTGACAACTATAGTGATGAATACTATGATGAAACGTCAATTAATCATGCTAATCAAGATGAAACGAATGACAATGATAACGAGAAGATTGAGTCTCTAACTAAAGAACTAAACACTCTTAAGTTAGCTCATGAAACTATCTTAGGAGATCACCGAGAACTTTTAAGGACTCATGAGAAATTACGTTTTGAGAAGCTCAACCTTGAGCAAGAGCATGAGTTATTAATGATGATCTTCGCCAGAACAGTTCTTCTTACATTGCCAAGCATTTACTCTTATCCACTTACATGCCTCAAGTCAAGTCTAGTAACAAGAACAAGAAGGATTCTTCTTCTAGTAGTAACAATAATCATGCTAAATCCAATATTGTTGCTTCTAGTAGTTCTCTTGATTCCACTAATGATTCTC